>NC_056744.1:707953400-708053400 GCF_019279795.1 Protopterus annectens
ATATATATATATATATATATATATTTATATATATATATATATATATATATATATATATATATATATATATATATATTGATGCAGGGTAGCTGATTGAATGACCAGCTACAT
The DNA here is from genome assembly GCF_019279795.1 of Protopterus annectens. Taxonomy (NCBI): domain Eukaryota; kingdom Metazoa; phylum Chordata; order Ceratodontiformes; family Protopteridae; genus Protopterus; species Protopterus annectens. The sequence goes on from NC_056744.1 coordinate 707,953,512, forward strand.
TGGCACCCAGAAAAATGGATGCTAAAATGTCGAAATATAAACACACACAGTGGATATAAAAAGTTTACACACCCCTGTTAAAATGTCATGTTTCTGTGAAATATAAAATTAGACCACAATAAATCATTTGAAAACTTTTCCCACTTTTAATGTGACCTATAACCTGTACAATTCAATTGAAAAACAAACAAATCTGTTAAGGGAAAAATATAAAAAATAAAAAAAGTACAATAAGCTGACTGAATAAGTGCACACACCCTTAAACTAATACTTTGTTAAAGCACCTTTAGATTTAATTACAGCATTCAGTCTCCTTGGGCAGGAGTCTATCAGCATGGCACGTCTTGACTTTACAATATTTGCCCACTCTTCCTTGCAAAAACACTCCAAATCTTTCAGATTGCAAGGGCATCTCTTGTGCACAGCCCTCTTCAGATCACCCCACAGATTTTCTATTGGATTTAGGTCTACGTTCTGGCTGGACCATTCCAAAACTTTAATTTTCTTTTGGTGAAGCCATTCTTTTGTTGATTTGGATGTATGCTTGGTGTCATTGTCATGTTGAAAGGTGAAATTCCTCTTCATCTTCAGCTTTCTAGCAGATACCTGAAGGTTTTGGGCCAAAAGTGACTGGTATTTGGAACTGTTCATAATTCCCTCCACTTTGACTATAGCCCCAGTTCCAGCTAAAGAAAAGCATCCCCAAAGCATGATACTGCCAACCCCATGCTTTACGTGGGGATGGTGTTCTTTTGGTGAAGCGAAGTGCTGTTTTTTTGCCAAACGTACCTTTTGGAATTGTGGCCAAAAAGTTCAACCGTGGTCTCATTAGACTACAACACATTTTCCCAAATACTTTTGGGAGACTGCATGTATTGTTTTGCAAATTTTAGCTGGGCCTGCATGTTTTTCTGTGTAAGAAAAGGTTTCTATCTTGTAACCCTACCCCATAGCCCAGACATATGGAGAATACAGGAGATCGTTGTGACATGTAGTACACAACCACTACTTGCTAGAAATTCCTGCAGCTCCATTAGTGTTGCTGTAGGTCTCTTGGCAGGCTCACTGACCAGTTTTTGTCTTGTCTTTTCATCAATTTTGGAGGGGTGTCCAGTTCTTTGCAGCATCACTGTTGTCCCATATTGTCTCCACATTTTGATGACTGTCTTCACTGCATTCCATGGTATATCCAATGCTGTGGAAATTTTTTTGTACCCTTTTCCTGACTGATACCTTTCAACAATGAGATCCCTTTGATGCTTTCTAAGATCTCTGTGAACCATGGCTTTTGCTATAGCAGGCAACTGAGTAAATGTCAGGAAAATCCTACTAGGGCAGCTAAACTTTATTTGGGGTTAATCAGAGTCTCTTTAATTGATAGAAAAAAAAGGCAGAAAAAATTAAGTGGCATCACCAAAGGCAGAGCACATCAAAACATGAAACTCCAAGAACGAACGGTTCAGCCACCAATTCCACTTAAAAACACTTAACATTTGAAAATGTTAATGAAAGTGAATGATAATAAAAATAAATGAAATAAAACACACTGGCTCATAAACTGGATAAGCGCTTTCGGCGTAATACCTTTTTCAAATCCTAAATGTTAGCCAGTAAAACTTCCTCTTAAGCACTAATGTTCACGCACCTAGAAATACTTAGTAACCCTAGCAGCAAAAACACCCTTTCAATTATTTAATTTTGAGTGCTGGAGAGGTTTCCCTTTTAATGCAGGCTTTAAAGGGACAAATGCATTCAAACCTGGTGGCTGATCTGAACGCAAATTCATTATCCATTTCGTCTCTTCAATTTCTGTTTGATTTACTAAGTCCCCACCTCTTGGTGTTTCATAAAGCCTAGTTAGTGCCATAAACTTGAAAGAATGGCTGTCATTTACAGTAATGTGAATATAAAGTGCATTGCTGGTAACTTTTTTCTTACGTCGGATAAGTGCTTTAGGATGTGTTCCTTAAGCATTTGATTCATTTTCCCTATGTAGTATGCCTTGCAATGACTGCAGGTTGCCACATAGATAATATTCTTACTTCGACAGTTAGCAAATCCTTTAAATTTATAATTCCTCTTAGGGGATGTATAAAGATATTCGAGATGTTTATATGAGAGCATGCCTTGCAATTTCCACATCTGAATGTACCAACCCTCCTATTCATTTGAAAACTCCTGTCTTCGGAAATAGCTTCAGTTTCCGTTCTATAACATAAAAGTCATTTTAAATTTATTCTGTTTTTAAAATAAAAGCTGAGTTGGTCTCCAACAATTTCCCTAATTTTGTTATCAGATGTTAGCACTGGCCAGAATTTTCTGATGGTGTTACGAATAGCAAGATTGTCATTACTATATGTCAACTGGCATCTCAGATTGGACTTTGCCTCCTTTTGCTTGGTTTTAGTTGTTACTCCTTGATCCGAAAAATAGGGTCTTCCCCTCTGAAAGCGTAGTTCCAAAGTAGTTGCTTCATTGATCTGTGTCTCTCTGACTTTATATCCTCTCTTAATAAAGTCTCTTTAATTGATGGCAGGTGTGTACCCAAGAAGACTGAATGCTGTAATTAAATCAAAAGGAGCTTCAACAAAGTATTAATTTAAGGGTGTGTGCATTTATGCAACAAGCTTATTGTACATTTTTTATTTTTTATATTTTTTTCCCTAACAGATTTGTTTGTTTTTCAACTGACTTGTAAAGTTTACAGGTCACCTTAAAGGTAGGAAAAATTTTGAAATGATTTATTGTGGTCTCATTTTTTATATGACAAAAACCTGGCATTTTAACAGGGGTGTGTAAACTTTTTATATCCACTGTATACATATATATATATATATATATATATATATATGTATATATCTGTACTAACTTGGAGATCACTCAATCTCCTACCTGGGGATTGTCAGTCTCACACACCTGTTGACCATCTGTCTGCATTAACTTAATGGTGTCAACCAAACAGATATTAAATACAAAAAGTTGAGCACACAGTACAGGAGAACCCAAACCAGCTAAATAGAAACACTGTCCATACAGACACAAGTCTGACCACAAGTGCCCAAAGTCTAACAATAACATGTATTCAAGCCAAGTTTAAGCACTTTCATCCCTATTAGGGTTTGGATCTGAAGTAGTCCCTAAGAGTGACAAATGTACTTAACCTTGGCATGATTAAATGTTATCATTAGACTTTGTGCATTTGTGGTCAAACTTGTGTCTGTACAAACAAATGTTAATATAACTGGTCATGCAAACAATTGCTTGCAAACCACACCTATATATATATATATATATATATATATATATATATATATATATAAATATATATATATATATATATATATATATATATATATATATATATATATATATATATATATATATATATATATATATATATATATATAATATATATATATATATATATATATATATATATATATATTTATTTCCTATAATGATTTTTCCAATTAGAAGTTACTATACTTCTAATCATAGTAATGTCTTTTGAAATCGTAACTGGCAAGGCGAGTGGTTTATGTTTCTTGAAACAATAATGTTGATGCTTATCATTGTGACCATCACAGTCATTTTTGCTACAAATGACTTTCTGGCCACTAAACCCGCTTTTTAATATCAGACTGAACTTATCTCCCCTATGTTTGTTAACTTTGTCAGCTATATTTTTCAAACTCTGTTCAAGATAACCTCTTTCAAGAAATAGATCTGTAATGTATTTTACCTCTTCGCTGAAGTATGTGTCTTCACTAATAATGCAGCTAGCCCTAATCAATTGACCCCTAAAAATGTTAAGCTTCATAAACTTTGGATGGGCACTATTAAAATGCAAGTAATTATTCCTAAAGGTGTTTTTTCTGTGAATAGCACTGTGAAAACGCGTATTAATATTGTCTAAATGAATGGAAAGATCTAAAAAATTCACCTTTTCACTATTATCCCCAGTAGTAATTTGTAACCAAGGCAGATTGGTGTTTATGTCTAGAACAAAGGTATAACAATCACCAGTTTCACCACACCAAATGAAAAACAAATCATGAATAAATCTCCTATACCAGCAAACATATTGAAACAAGTGGTGGGACTTTAAATATACACTTCCCACCAACATAATACTAAGTTAGCAAATGGTGGTGCTACATGGGCACCCATAGCTACTCCTACTTTCTGTTTGTAAACACAAAATAAATATCTAAAACTAATTTTATCAATTTTTCACATAAATTAACAGTAATACTATATAACTTAGCAACTTGGGAAAGATATGATTTCATAAATTCAACTCTGTTCCCTACGTCAATGGCTGTATATAGGGAGATGACATCTACAGTGCATAGCAATCTCTCTTTACACTGAAACTGGTAATGTCTCAGCTGATCTAACAAAGACCATGAGTCTTTCACAGAGAATTAATTCTTCTGGACTATGGGATTCAGCATTTTGTCCAAATAATAAGAAATTGTTGTAGTTTTGTTTCTAGGACTGGACACAATAGGTCTAAATAGTGAATGAGCCTGATTTTTATGAATTTTAGGCATACCAGATATTTTACCTAATTAAGGCTTATATACAGTCAAAAATTCATATAATGCATAATTAATATATTTCTGGTTACATAAATGGAATAATTCACAATCAATTTTATTAAAACTTTTGGCAACAAAGCTTTTACTGACTTTTACATAAAAATAACATTTGACAACATGCACTTAATTTCAGACCTATAGTTTTCCTCTTCCATGACTACTCGGTCACTACTAGGCCACAACCTTTGTCTGCCTTCATATATCTTAAATGCTTATAGGACCTTAAACTTTTAATGGCATCATGAGTTTTACTTACATTGTATGTCTGAACAATAGACTTGCTCCTACATAATTTATCAAAGTCAACTTCACACGACTTAGCAAATGCCTTTAAAGTTATATTTAAATTGGGGTTAAATGTACTAGGCTTACTGACAGGTTTTTGAATGCTAGTTTCTTTAGTTTGCTGGAAAATATATTTGGAGAAAAGCTCTAAGATGCAATCCTGATGTGTGTGATTAAACTGCAGTGTATCATATACTCTCATAATTGAAGTAGCTTGGAGAGGGAATGCATGTAAGAGCTAACTGTTACTAAAATGACTGAATAAAATGCTAAACTGTTCTTTACTGTTGTTGTACAGGTAACTCTGTGAACTTTACCCTCTCACATATCTTAACTCAATCCCCTGTCTCTTTCATTATCTAGGTATCTTAACCTCTAAATCACCAGCCTATCCCACGCCAGCCCCAAAGTGCTTATTTAAACCAATGTGGCTGTTTCCACACATTGCGTGTGTTTAAACTGCATGGAATTGTTTTTCTCCTGCCATACAACTATAAAAGAAAGGTGTATATCCTTAAAATAACTTGCATTAAGACTATACTAGCTATATTGAGTGCTCTTAGCCACTCAGGGTTTCCGTGGCACTAACAGATTATAGTAGCTCCCCCTCATAAGAACCCACATATTCAGCTATATAGAACCAAGTGTTATAGTAAAGTGGTGAAACAATATACTACAATGGAAAGCTTTATCCCAAAGTGTAGAACTATATATTTGGGTAGTGAACTCATTATTAAAGTGAAAAATTAGACTTTTTTTACTTACTGCTTTCTCCCACTGAACCAGAGGTTTAAAAGATATTTTTTTTCACAAAAACCACGCGGTCTAGCTGGCCTTGCTCCATTCGCCTCACTTTGTTCGGCTCACTCTGCTCCCCTACCCTGCCCCCAATTGCCACCCACCCCACTACCTTTACCTTTATTCTAATCCCTAATCATTTGACCACTAGTCCAACCCCTAATTGCCTAACTCTAGCCCAGCCCACTCTTCCCACCTCCCTCCCACCCTCCAGTCCAATTACTTCCCACACTGATCCCACTCCCAACAACACATACCAAGCCAACACACCTCCACCCTTACACACAACCAGCCAGGAATCCTAATTGTAGTACTCACTCTAAAGACTATAATGTTACCCACACTCACAACCCTATCACTAGCTCTACTATCACTAACCTTCCTCACTTCCTTACAAACAAACCAACCTCTGCACAATTACTCTTATCATACTACTCACACTAGCCCACCCTCTCAAACCCACTCACACTTCTATATCTGCCCTACAATTATAACCTCAAAACTACATCTTACTCACTTACAATGATAACACCAACTCATTACAGTAGGAAACATACATAGACCAAGCTCAAAACCAATTAATGTTAAAAAGCACATACTGACACTCCTACAAACTCTGCTAACCTCTGGTGACATTCACCCAAATCCAGGTCCACTCACAATCAAATAAACATCTGACCTGCTGATCCTAAATCACAACATAAGAAGTATTACCAACAAGCTAACAGACCTACAATGCATTCATAGCCCACTACAACCATGATATACTCACCATCACAGAGACCTGGCTTAAACCCAGTATCCAAGATATAGACCTTCTCCCTCCAGGGTATAATACACTTAGATCTGATAGAACAAGCAGGAAAGGAGGAGGAGGAGCCATCTGATAGAACAAGCAGGAATGGAGGAGAAGGAGCCATCTGATAGAACGAGCAGGAAAGGAGGAGTAGCCATTCTCTTCAAAAACACCATTAACTACCAGCTCCTGCACACCACACCACCCACATTTCAAAATGCCGAAGTACTATTTTCTGTCCTATCCGTAAGAAACACCAAGAAGATCAATATAATATGCTGCTACATACCTCGAGGCAACAACTCACTCATAATAGAAGACATCCTACACAGGACAAAGGGCAACCTACCACAGGAAACAATCCTACTAGGTGACCTTAACCCCGACTGGACAGCCTGTAACTCCAGCAGTTCCTCTACACATATCAACCTATATGGGTTCTCTCAACTAATGGAAGAACCAACTAGAATAGATAAGAAAACAAAAAAAGAATCCATACTGGACTGGACACTAACCAACTATCCCAAGCACAACTTTACAGTAGGCTGTCTCCCAGATGATCTAAGTGATCATCTCCCTACCTTCCTACTCCACAAACACTCCAATCACCCCAAACCAGTTGCCTACAAACTCGTACGAGATGACCGTAACATTACCTCATAATACCTAAATACTGTCCTAAGCCACTGCAACTGTGACCCACAACGGACACTAGGGTTAGAACAGGCAGTAGACTACTTCAATATTACCTTCTCTAATATTCTTAATAGTCTAGCTCCCAGCAGAAAGATCAGAGTTAGGGCCAACTATGCACCCTTGCTAAGTAAGGACACTAGAGCCTTACTAAAAGCCAGAGATAAAGCCTGGAAAATCTGGAAAACTGACAAACCCCCTAGCTCCAGGCAATACTATCAACAGCTTAGAAACAAGGCCAAGGCTGTATCCAAAATAAACAAACAAAACTATTTCTTAGTGCTCAAAGCAAATATTCAAAGAATCCACAAAAATTGTGGCATGCCATTAACTCCCTACTAAAGCCAGGCAAAACCACTACTCCAGCACCCAGCTCTACAGACAATACCCTAGACATAACTTCTCAATTTAATAACCATTTTACTAAGTCCATCTTAGCCCTATCCAGTCAAATAACCAAAAATAGACTACCTCAATCATAACAACCTATCCCACAGCACCCCCTCTTTCAGTTGATCACCAATGCCCACCTCGACTATCAAAAAACTCCTCCTAAAACTCAAACCAACCATATTGGCAGCTGATAACATACCTGCTGCATACTTAAAAATGGCTAGTGACTTCCTGTCATACCCTGTCTCCATCCTAATCAACCGCTTCATACACGAATCCTACATACCCAAACTCTGGAAAGTTTCTCACATCATTCCTCTCCATAAAGGAGGTAACTCATACAAATTCTCCAACTACCGACCTATTGCCATCCTTTTCCCCTATCTAAAATTCTTGATTAATGCATCCACTTGCAAATGATGACATTTCTTAACACACCACATGGTTTCCGTCCACATCACAGCACTATGACCACCCTTCCATCCTTCATTAATCATATAAACTGTCACAGGAATGATAACAAATATGTATCAGCCATTTTCCTAGACCTCTAAAATGCATTTGATATGGTCTCCCACTCCATCCTACTAGACTCACTAACATCACTATCTTTCACCTCCTCTACTATAGCCTGGTTCAGAAGCTACCTATCTGACAGGCAACAATCAGTCCATTGGAAAGGAACTCTGTCTACACAACTTCCAACCACCATAGGAGTCCCACAGAGCTCTATACTGGGCCCACTATTGTTCTCTATTTTCACAAATAACCTCAATAGCTCTACACAACATGCCACACTCATACAATATGCGGATGATTCAACCCTGATCTGCTCCGCCCCATCTCCCACCACCCTACATACACTCACTCAAGATACCTTTAACTCAGTAGAAAAATGGATATCAGGTATCCATCTAATTCTAAATCCCAAAAAGACAAATCTGCTTCTATTTACCCCTAATAGATTAAAAAAAAACTCTCCTTTACCATAACATCTAAGGACGGCACCACCATATCCCCTTCTAACCACACCAAACTTCTGGGCATTGAAATGGACAGTAATCTACACTCACTCAAGATACCTTCAACTCTGTAGAAAAATGGATCTTGGGTATCCAACTAATTCTAAATCCCAAGAAGACAAAATTGCTACTTTTTACCCCTAATGGATAAAAAAGAAACCCTCTCCTTTACCATAACATCTAAGGACAGAACCACCATCTCCCCTTCTACCCACACCAAACTTCTGGACATTGAAATTGACAATAATCTTCACTTTGATGTCCACATCTCACATACCATACAACTAGTACACAAAAATCTAAGCTCCCTATACAAGCATAAGTCCTTTCTCTCACAAAAAGCAAGAGTCACTCTTGCACAAAGCCACCTCCTCTCAACTGTATTATACACAGCACCAATCGTTACCCAAATCAGACAATGTGACCTAGACAAGCTAGAATCATGCATCATAATAAAATAGCCAGGTTTGCTACTAACTCAACCTATAGATCCCATCACTGTACTGCACTAAAAGAACTAAAATGGCTTGAGCTACCACAGCTACTTAGCTATCATCAGCTGGGTACAGCCTACAATATTCTCAAATATCCTGAAAAAAAAAACTCAATATCCAATCTACTTATTGTCTATACAGCAAACTGGTACCTTAGATCTAGTGAAAATGTTCTCCTCTCCATCACCAAGGCTAATAATAAAGCAGGGAAAGCACTCTACTCCCGCATCATTACCAGAAATTGGAACTCTCTTCCCCAATCGTGTTCACTGCCCCCTCCACCTCCATATTCAAAAACTCCCTCAAATCACATCTTCTTAGTACCTAGTTATGCCCTTGTATCACATAACCTTACCCACTCTGTTATTAACTCCCCAAACTGCTCTCTGATCACCTGCCTGATCTCTGATCCCCTGCTTGCTTGTTCATTTGAAAGTTGAGCTTTTAACTGTAGAATTTTACTTGATATATTTTCTTCTCTTACCAATGTGTAAAGGACACTGTCATTTTACTCATTTTCTATATCTTCATTTATTTGGAGTGTTTTTAGTAATTTCTTGTTATATTATTATGCTCATCATATATGTTGTAACCTGTTTTGTGCATTATGTGTGATGTACTGTTTTTGTATAACTAGATGGCGGAGCTTTTCTCCCCGGGCCTCCGCTGAAAATGTACCTGGTCCAGTCGGAATTTCCCAGTTAACAAATGTAAAATAAATAAACACAGAGATTCTAGTACCTCATGGGTGCTGGAGACATAGCCATCCCATCCCCCACTTAATTCAATTATTTCTTTGCTTTCATTCACTGTGATGTCATATATTTGGCCATACTGCCCCTGTGTCCCACTCTGGACATTGGAAAGGTGTCATCCTTTCTTGTACTTCCCTTACTTTGAAATCCCAGCTTTTGGGAGAGCATGAACATAGACCTCTGGGTTTCAGGTCAGCATGTCAATGTCATTTCTATGAATGTGTGTTGATGAGTGTGTGCGTATGTGTGTGCATGTCTGTGCGTGTGTGTGCACGCATGTGTATGCATGTATGTGTGCATGTGTATGCACGTGTGTGTATGTGTCTGAATGCATGTGTCTCTGGGGTTGTCAGTCCCTGCGTGAGGTATCCTTCATAGTTAGAATACCCTACTGTGAAGTTATTTCAGCTGCTTAGTGGAGTGATTCATAGGCATGCAAAGTCCTAGATAAGGAGTTGTTGCCATTGTGGGAACATGCATGACTACAAATCACTACATGGCACAACAGTGCAGGTCAGAATATCAGTGCAAGCTGCAATTGTACTGCTGTGCTATTCTGTATGAATACTGACAACAGAGTATGGAAAAGTAGTTCTCAGAGTGGAGCTGTAACATGAAGCAAGATACTGCTTTTAAAATGTCTGTAGATGCCCAACTTTTAACACTGGACTGTTGACTTTAAGGATTAGGAATACTACTACTATTACTACTGCTACTATTACTGCTACTAGCACTATTACTACTACTACTACTAATAATAATAAGTTACTTCATAGGTTCATAGGTAGGTACTAGGCTATCTGCCCGAAGACATTTATAAGCCTAGACAGAATGTGTTGGCTTTCACCGCCCCCTTAGATTAGTTCCCTGTGCCTCTGTCCAGCATAGCCATTGAAGTGATCCCTGGGGTAAACTTTCTGTTTCCCAATCATTCATTAAGGTTTCTCTTGAAGAGGGTTAGAGAGGAACTCTGCCTAATGTAGATTGGAATCTTGTTCCAGAGCATGGGAAGTCTCTGGGACAGGAATCTATCCCTCCAGCACGTCCTATTTATTGTTATGGTGAGGTTTAGATCCCTGGAGCGTGTGGCTTGAGGGGATATGGTTTTCTTTAGGTGAAGCATGTCCATCAATTCTGGGTAGGACATGGCTTTGTATATCAGACAGAGATCACCTCTGAGTAGGCGGTATGCAACCGAGTACAGCTGGAGTTTCTTCAGTCGAGCTGCATAGGGCATCTGCTTGAGGCCATTGATCCTCTTGGTGAGGTACTTCTGTGTTCTTTCCAGTTATTGCAGGTGTCTTGTAAGGTACATCCCAAATGGGGAATTGTACTCTATGATGGGTCTGACAAGTGATGCATAGAGGGGCCCAATGACCTCTTTTGATCTGGATGCAAACCCTTTTGTGATTAGGTAGGCCACACAGAAGGATTTTCTAACCACTTTGGCAATGTGATTATCAAAGGAGAGGTTACTATCTACTTGGGTCCCCAGATCCCTTATGATGTCTTCCGTATTTAGGGGGCTACCACCTATGTGGTAGTTTGTGGGTACTTTGTTTTTTTACAGAGGGGATGACTATGCACTTTTTGGCATTTAGCTTGAGGCCATGGTTTTGACACCAGGTATCTGTGTCAGTGAGACCCTTTTGGAGGATGTCTGTGTCAGTCGGAGAGTCAGTTAGAGCCCCTAGTTTGTAGTTATCTGCAAACTTGGTCAGCCATAGTCCTCCTGTGCTTGCCTGTACCTCTGAGAAGTATATGCAGAATATGAGGGGTCCTAGGACTGAGCCCTGGGGAACGCCACTTGTAACCGGTTTAGAGTCAGACCTAGCTCCCGCAACTCTTACCATGTGGGTTCTGTCCATGAGCCAGTTGGCAGCCCATCTCATGCCGTAGGGATTTATGTTCAGGCTGGTGAGCTTGTCTATAATACCTGAGTGGGGAATGGTGTAGAAGGCCTTTGCAAGGTCTAGGTAGGCTGTGTGGACCACCTTTCCCTTGTCTATAGCCTTGGTAACTGTCTCAAAGATGTCCACCAGGTTTAGAAGGCATGATCTGCCCTTAACAAAGCCGAACTGGGTAGGGTCCAGTGTTTGGAGGTTTCCAATGTCTCAGTTAATGAGATCCATGATGATGCATTCCATAGCTTTGCAGACCAAGCTAGTCAGGCTTATAGGGTGATAGTTCCCGGGGTCTGTTGTGGCTCCACATTTGTGGAGTGGAATAACCGTTGCTGTGCACCACTCTGTGGGTATGTAGCCTGTGGAGAGGCTGAGTTTAAACAGTGTGTTTAGGTGAGGGGTTAGTTCATCTTTGAGCTAGGATGCAGCCCGGGACACCATCCGGTCCCATTGATGCTGTGTTTTTGGCTTTGGAGAGGGCTGTTTTAACCTGAGTGTCTGAGATTTCAGGGGCACTATATTCTTCTGGTATAGTTATGGACCCTTTTGGGGGTGAGAGGGGGGTGACATTTGCACTGAACCTGTCTGCCAGGATGTTGGCTATATCGGTCTGTTCAGTGTATTTTGTGCCATTCTGCACTAACTCTGAGCAGATCTGAGAATTGCCACTTAGATTCTTGACACAGCTAAAGAATGCCTTGTAGTTATCTTTGGAGTCCATGGCAATTTTTCTTTGGAAGTTAGCCTTGCATGATTTTATGAGGGAACGTAGTTTCTTGCTGATACTGATCAGGGATGTCTTCCCTTCTTGGGATTTTACTCTTTTCTGTACTAGTTTCCTCCTTCTATTGTATAGCTTGTTTATGGCATGGGTCCACCAGACTGGTTTCCTTTTCTTGGAGGAGTGAGTCTTGGTTTTGCTTGGGATAGCACAATCCATGCATTCATGTAGGTGCCTGTAGAGTGCATTAGTAAAGGATTTTGCAGCTCGGACAGCGTTATCCTTTAGCATGGGGACTTTGAAACTTCCCACCTCAGTCTTAAGTAACATGAAGTTTGCTTTTGAAAAGTTTTTCATGGTGGTTTCTTTGACTGGGGTGGTGGCGGAATGTGGATATCCAGAGTGATTAGTTTATGGTCAGCTCTAACCAGCGAGGGGTTGACCTCTGGTGTGGAACACCGGTCGCCCATGTTGGTGATGACCAGGTCCAATATGTTGTCACCTCTGGTGGGGGTGTTGACCAGTTGATTCAGGGTGTTTGAGTTTATAAATTCTAGGAAATTTTGGGCAAGGGAGTTTGTACTTGAGTAGTTCTCCCAGTTAATGTTTGGGTAATTGAAATCACCCAATATCAGGGTGTTTGGTAGAACCTTTATGTTTCCCAGTATTTCCAGGAATGCGGAGTGGGTGTCCTGGGACATGGTGGGTGATCTGTAGCAAGCTATAATTTGAATAGCAGTTTTGCCCATTGTTAGTTGCACGTGGATGATCTCTGAAGCATTGTGCTGTGCCACTAACCTGGAGGTGTGGATACCCCCCGCCTTTTGTATTTCGGTCTGGGTTTTGTGGCCAAAATGTATGGTATGAGTTGTAGCCTGGTAGCGCTGGGGTGCTCTCTGGAGCCTTAAATCAGGTTTTTGTTACTGCACATATATCAATTTTCTCCATAATGAGGAGTGCCTCGAGTGTGTGCATTTTGAGGTTTAGACTTCTGGCGTTGAGTAGCATTACCCTCAGTTTTTTGATACTTGTGCTATTTATGGTGGTGGGTTTGTCTTTTGAGCCCTGCCTAAAAAAGGCACTATGGGGGTGGCAAGAGCCTTGGCCATTATTTGAAAGCGTAAGGATGACAGGTGCAAGCAGTCTCTAGCAAAGCAGCGTGGCTTGTCGAGCATGTCATCCCAGGCTGACAGACACTGGATCTTCTTTGAATGACACCAGAAGCTTAGTCAATTGTTGAAATTGATAATTCTTTCTCTATACCATAGTATCATTCTTGGTGAGGGCAGGATGCTACTCAGGGTCAGGGTCACACCGGCCTGGGCTACATGATCAGAGAGCTCCTCCATGTCTCTTTTCATGTAGTCCAGGGACGTACGGCTCAGGTCATTCACACCAACATGGACAAAGACAGAGTCATATTTGTACTTGTTCTGGAGTGACCTAAGTGTTTCTGTTATGTGGCGGATCCTGGCACCTGCAAGGCAGCTAACAGTAACCTTCTCCTTGTTCAGCCTAGTGAGTGGGATGTCAGTGTGCCTGACTATAGAGTCACCTATTACTAGTATGTTGAGTATGTTATTTTGCCTTAAGGGCTGTGATTGTCTGGCACACTGGTTTTGTGAAGTATGTGTTTCATGGTTTGTGTTGGGGGGATGGAGGTTGCTTGGATGTCTGCTTTGGAGGTCTCTGTTGCTTCTGCAGATTTTTATTTAGAGCCGAGTATGTTTTCGTGTATTTGTGTGTGTTTTTTGCCGGTGCTGGTTTCATAGGTCTGTGTGAGACTGGTGGTGTGATGCAAGTAATTCCCTTCTCCTCTTGACTGAATTACTTAATTGAATTATTTAACTGAAGAATTCAGGCAATTGATTCAGTTAATTAATTACTTAATTAGATGTTCTGTGCTATTGGATGTAATGGCTGAAATAGATATAAATATATTTTGTAGCGAAGTTCAGTATAACGAACAGGTGTTGTACTGAACTTCCGTTCAGTACTCACGGACCTTAGGGTTAGGGCACAGGTCATAGCCCTATGGGCTATCCCCTTACCATGACCCATACCCTAACCCTAAGGTCCGTGATGACTGCAGTGCAGTGAAGGACATAGCAATGTCCTCCACTATGATGCGATAGTCACGAACCTTAGGGTTAGGGCATGGGTTAGGGTAAGGGGATAGCTTTACTAACTATCTCCTTACCCTAACCTGTGCCCTAACCCTAAGGTCCATGACTATCACACCATAGTGGAGGACAGAGCTTGTTTTTTATGTCCTCCACTGTGCTGCGGTGTTTTCGGTGAAGTGCACTTACGCAAAAGTTCACTTTTGTTAAAGTAAACTTTCGCAAAAGTGAGGCTTCCTATTACAAGTTAGAAGTAGTGAACTTTCGTTCTTGTAATAGTAATCCATATAGATATAGATATATATATATATATATATATATATATATATATATATATATATATATATATACTGGGTCCACTTCACATGACTGACTCTCAAAATACTGAATTTCATTTGACTGACACCACAATACCTAATTTTCAAAATACTGAAAACTCATCTGACTGAGTATCATTATACTGAAAGCTTACAATCCTGAATTTCAAAATACTGAATTTTATCCTGCCCCAATGGAAAACTGCAAAAGGAGATGATACCACGTGGGTTTGCAGTTTAGAAATCCTTCTGGCTGAGGTAATAGCCACCAGGAGAACAGTTTTCCACATGCAATGTTACAGAGAAGAGGCCTTAGCTGGCTCAAAAGGAGGTAAGATAAGCTTTTCCACCACAAAGTTGAGATTCCATGGAGGGAGGAATTGGTTTCCTTGGTGGTCTGATGTGTAGAACTCCTTTCAGGAATAATTTGACTTCCAACCTGGATGCCAAGGAAGGAGTCAAAGGTAAACATGCTGAGATAGCTGATAAATGTGCCTTGATGGAAGAGTACGACAAGCCACTTTTCATCAGTTTACACAGGTAAGATAGGACCACTGGTGGCTCCACAGACAGTGGTTGCAAATTGTTTTTTAGACACCAGACAGAAAACCTCTTCCATTTGGATAGATAGGATTTTCAGGTAGCGGGTCTTCTGGCCTCCTGCAGAACCTGTAGCACGTCCTCAATGTAAAGGTGTCTAAAGGGAATCAAAGCCCTAATGACCACAGAGTTAGGATTAGGGTGGATATTTGAGGGTGTATTAGAGTTCCCTTGTCCTGTATGAGTAGGTCCATCCTGATGGGTAACTTGTGTGGAATGCCCTTGGCTAGGTGATGAAGAAGGGGGAATCAATGCTGTATTGGCCTAAAGGGGGTCATCAGCAAGATTTTTGGTTGTTCTTTCTGAATTTTCAGAGGGGGAAGGGGGAATGCATACACAAACATCTCCTTCCAAGGAAAAAAAAGAACATCCACCTTCTATGTCACAGGGAAGGGAATCCTGGTACAATATTTGGGAAGCTGTCTGTTCATGGAGGAAGCAAACAGATCTACCTGTGGGGTACTCCATCAATGGACCAGGTCCAGGAACACATCCCTGTTTAACATCCATTCATGGGATTGAGTTATGGACCTGCTTAATGAATCTACCATCACATTCTAAACTGATGGGATCTAAACAGCCTGTAAAGAAACATGATTCTGTTGAGCAATCTCCCATGCATCTGCAAAGGATGTAGGGCTTTGTTCCTCCCTGCTTGTTTATGTACCAGAGAACTGTGGTGTTGTCGTCTGTGAACCATCACAGCACTCCTGGTAGGATTCTGGACTTGAAAATACTTAGAGCAAAGATCAAAGCCCTCATTTCTTTGATGTTGATATGCTCCCTTGACTGTGGAGGGGGGGTCCAGATATCTCTCACCCTCCAATTCCCTAAAGTTGCACCCCCAACCCATGTCTTATACATCTGTGTACAGATCCTGGTTGGGGGAAAGGTTGGAGGGGAAGGCCTGGATTTTTTTAAATCACCTAAGACTATTGTTTCTTGGTTAAAATTGTCAGAATCCCAGTAGAAAAAGGTTTTCTATACTGGATAAGTTGTTTCCAGGAGGCAGGGAGATGGCAATTATGGTTATAGTTTTGTGGGAATTGATTTGTAGGCATACAGTTATTAATTCAGAGTTGGGAAGTTCTGGTGGAGTGCTGTTGAGTTGTTTCAGCATGAGGGAGTCTTTAAACATGATAGCAATGCCACCTCCAAGCTATTTTAATCTATCGAGTATGATAATGCTGTAACCTTTGGGAAATATTTCTTCATCTTTTATATGGGGTTTAAGCCAGATCTCAATTATGATAGCAATATCAGAAGAATAGAGGTCAAGAGCAGTGTGGAATTCATGTAGTTTATTTATTAAGCTTGTTTAGGTTAAAAATGATAATTAAATGGTTGGTGCTGCTATTTTGTGTATATGGAAGGTTGCCTGAGAGTTTGATAAGGTTTGCAGTGTGTGGGTTAGTTGGGGAGGGGGGAGCAGGGAAGTTGAGTTGACTTGGAGGATTAGGGCTTGGGTTTGGGTGTATAACTCCACGTAGTTTAATCTGTAATAGAGAAAGTAGAAGGAGGTGTGTCAGTCTGGATGTTTGTCTGTAATATTTGAATGAATGGAATGGTGGTGACTTGGTGTGGATGTACTTATAAGTAAAGAAAAGTGTATTGCCATTGTTATTTAGTTATGGATAAATGAGTATGTTTCTATTGGGTTGACTGAGGTTTGAAATGAAAGGGTGTGTAGGTGAGTGATCATTTATAATGTGTAGAGAATGGAAGGAGGTAGCTATGTGGGCTAGAAAGAGTATACCAAATAGTGCAAACACAGGAATTATAGAGTTCTTTGCAAGCCTGGTAGAAGAGGTAGAAGGATAAGTGAGTGAGTGTTAATATTAAGAGCAGAAATGACATATAAGACGGAGTATTGGGGAGGGATGTATGTGCACAGGTAATAGAAGGGTTGTGAGATGGGAAAGGAAGTGGGTGTGAGAAAATGTTGAGAGAGAAGAGATAGAATAATGGGATTTGGGGGAGTGGTTCATGTAAAGTATATATGTAGGGAGAGTGGGGGGAATGGGGGTAGGGTAGGGGAGATAAGCGAGCCTAAATTTAGCTAGCACTTCTAAATTTTTATTTATGATATCATCAATTATTTCTCTTATTATCCATAATAACACTTGACTTCCTTTTCCTTTTCTTATGAATACATTTTAGTCATATATTTTATCTGTGCTTCTTGTAACCTTTTTCTTATTATTCTCATAAAAAGTTTATAATCCATATTATTCAGTGTTATAGTTCTCCAATTTTTTTATCTTTTCTTTCTTTCTTTTTTTAAATATAAAGTTTCTAACTCATGTGCATATCTCTTCCTCTTTTATTCCAGTTTCATTCATTCATAACTTCTATAAACTTCTATAAAAATTATTTTTGAAAACTCCTTCATTTCTTTGTACATACCATATTCAGTTCCATCCAGTCTGTTGCAGAATTCATGTTAACATCTTTTATAATTTCATTTGATTCTTTCATAGTTATTTATTTGTTCCAAATAATCATTATCTTTATTTAATGTTTCACCTTTATAAATTTGTTCTATGTTTTCTTCTCTTTTAACAAATAATTCCATTACATATTCTTTAATTATTTCATATATTCCTTTGTGATGTTTGTTTACCTTCCTTATTTTTTACTTCTCTTATTATTTTTCCTTCTTTTAATATTTTACTCAAATTTGTTACTACCGTGTCTTTCTTTCCTAGTAAACAATATTTTATGTAACAAGTTGTTAATTTTAATTTTATTCATTTTATACATTTCTCTTTCTCCTTCATAAAGGGAATTTTTCTTCTCAAATAAGTCTTTGAATGTTTCTTGACCTAATATCTTATATCTCTCTCTTTTTCTTTCTTCCTTATACATTCTAAAAATATTTTTTTACATTTCTCTTTAAAATTAAACCACCAAACAGTCCAGTTCTCATAAAATTTTCTCATATTCATATGATTTTTCCATAATTCCATAAGTTCTTTTTTCTCTTCTAAATCTAATTCCTTTTCATTAATTCTCTTTATTTCTTTTCATATTCATATATATTCTTCATTTTCCTGTGCTTTAACCCATATAGCCATATGGTCTGAAAATCCAGCATACTTAATTCCATTTTTTTTACTTTTAAACTATCAGATAATAAAAAATAATCAATTTATGTCCTAATTTCATTCCTTTTGTAGGCCCAGTGGTTATTCTACCATACACTTACCTTTCCAGTTCTCATAATTTGTATAACCATTTTAACATCACAATTTATCTTATTTTTCCTTTAATTACAGTTAAAATAAACCACCGCTATAATGTCCTTATTTACACAAACATATTCAAGAATATTTTTAAATATCATTTCTCTCTCTTTTTATGTTACATATGCATATAAAGCTATAATTCTATACACATATTTTTCCATATCAAGTCTGTTACTGTAATTCATCCTAGTTCCACTCTGGTTACATCTAATATTTTAATGCTTCCTTGACAAAATATACACATGCCCAAGCACAATTCTTTCCCCATGTTCCAAATTACTACACCATTCCAAAGTTTTTCAGTTTGTGTTCTTTGTTCCTCTGTTAATAATCTAATATCTTCTAAAACCACAATACATGCATCAACTGCAGCACACCATTGTTATATACCTATATACCTATGTTATATACCTGTTTCCTACTGTTCACATTTAAAGCTAATATTGCTTTTAAGAACAGTTAGTATAATAAAATTGTTATCCCTTTCCTTTCTCGTTTTCTCTACACATTATATTTTTGAATTTTAACTCTTTTCCCTATCAAATTAATTTTATTTCTTACTGTATGCCAGTCAGCATCTTCCTTACTTGTCTCCTCTGTTTCTTTTTCCTTGTTACTTTCTTTAAAGTCATGTAAAACCTCTTTATCAGTCACAGCTTTTTATACATTTTCTTGTATAACACATTCTTCGATATCTTTCTCCTGTATAACTTAAATTTCATTTTCTTGCAGTCATTTCACATTCCAGTCATGAATGACCAGTACTGCCACATTTTTGCACTTTAAATCACTTTTTTTGCATTATGTCCTGTTTTACCACATACATAACATCTTTTTTTCTCACATGCATTGATTAAACGATCATTTCTTTTCACAAAAATAACAAGTCTTTATTTGACCCCTGTGTTTCACAAGACCCCTATTACCATGAAAATTAATAATACTAGGTGCATGCATAACATTACCATTTTCCATTTTCAGTACTACTCCACATTCCCATCCCTCAGTCCATAGTCCTCTTTCATTACATAGTTTTTGTAGTGTCCGTTACTTTTTTACATATAGATAAATGTTCTTTCAGTTCTTTTGCTTCAACTTCAGTTCTAAACTGGATCATTATTCTTTTTTGTTTGTCTGTAAAAAGCTTGTACCACATATTCTGATCCCTCAAACTTTCCATGGCCTGCCTAGTTTCAAATATCAAGTCACAAAACATCTCTTTAATTAAAATAAATGCTCTTACCTCTTTTGCTTTGACATGCAGAGGTGTTATGACACAGTCTCAAACCTCATACCTGTACAGACTTTCTTTGTTTTTACTGATCACACATACTGTACACTTCCTTTTTGTTTCTTTTATTTCTTCTTTCTTCTTTGTTCCTTCACCAACAGTTTGCGCATAAGTTTTTGTCTCTGGAACCTTCTTTTGTACAGTCTCTTCTTCTCCTTTTTCTTCTTCTAGTTTTTCCATGACATCACTCCATGAAATTCCTGCATTATTTTCTCCCTCACTTTGCTTTACCGTTTCTTCCAAATAATCATCCTGCAACCCCCCGACTGAGGGTTGTACTTATGCATTTTTCAGAGGTAACGGTCTGTCCTTCAAACAATCTCCTCTGAAAGCTTTCCTCCAAATCAATCTCTCTTTCAGCTACAGTCCCCTTTTCCTCCAATATCACTGTTTTTTTCTGCACGCACATACATCATCAGAAAAAAAACTTCTGGTAGTGATTCTACCATTTCAACTACATTTCACCAACTTTCATTCCAGTTTCAGCAGAAGCTGAATCAGCTATGTTTTCTCCCTGTTTCTCTGGGCTGCATCCATGCCTGGAACAAGAACAGGAAGTATGTTGTGTTACACACAAATGCTCCCCCCTACTACCAAGAGTACGGGAAGTTCTCAGATATCCTGGCAAAATTTCCCTAAGTAATATAAATACTGCCTCAAGTCTCCTCTGAAAATATGCCACTACCCTAGCTGGAGTAACCCAGTCAACAAAGAATAAATGAAAATTGTTGGGGAAATATCGGTTGCATTATGACATGAAAAGCAGGTAAAAAAGAATATTTGCACCTAGATGTAGAAAGATGATGGACCTGCTGTTTGTGGGAATACCTGTCTGCTGAAATTGATGTTATGCTAGAAACAAGAAAAGCTGTGATCCAAAGTGTGTTGCAAGAGTTAAAATCAGTAAAAGATGCATTTGAACCACATACTGAAAAATGTGTTGGGGAACATGGAACACTGTGTGGTGTTAAAGCTGCCATTTTGGTAAATTTGGGTGTGACACCAAAGTTTTGAAAAAATGGACATTTACCATTTGCAATGAAAGAAAAAGCATATTAATAGTGTGAAAGAAAAGGTATAATTAGACCAGTGAGAAATAGCAATGAACCAGCTCCTACGGTTCCTTTTGCAAAAATGGAAGATATATGAAATAGTGTTGACTGACTGTATGAATCAGGCTGTAAGCAATGAGAAGTATCTTTTATTAGCATGGAAGACTTAATGGCCAAATCCAGTGGTAGAATTCATTTTTCTAACACAAACCTAACAAATGCATATTAACCATTATATTTGTTATTATTCTATATCAGTTCTAAAAATGTGAAAATGGATTCAGTTATGGGCATGTCACTGTATAACATACTAGCATTACTATGAGGCCAGCACTACCTATTTTTTTGACAAACAGTGTAAAGTTTATTCAAGGATATGAATGGAGTTATATACCTGGTTTATTTGTTGATTACTGAGAAGTTGTAACGTATGTGAATCTTAAATAAAGTGCTACAAGGATTGCACGAACAGGGAGAGAATTTTAAAATATCTGTGTACCTAGGAAGTTGCAGATTTCATTATTGGGGAACATGTGAGAGAGAGATACACACTTCCACAGGAAAAAAAAACAATAAAAACAAAGCATCCAATAGAAGGGCAACAGAAGAATAAATACAATCTATTGAATCCCTTCTTCCATTAATCACCAAAGACTTCATTAGAATAAAATACACACTTCCACTGAAATAGTGAAGACCAGCCATGGTGTTGCAGAGGGCAGCATTGTCGCCTCACAGCAAGAGGTTCTTCGATTCAATTCTCGGCTAGAGCACCTTCTGTGCGGAGTCTGCATGCCCTCCCTGCAGTCGAGTGAGTATTAAAGACATGCAGGTAGGTGAGTGTGTGTGTATGTGTATTCTGTGAAGGCTGGGCAGCGGGCTAGCAACTTGATGTGGTAAAAACACCACTGCCAAGCAATCTGCGGACTGGTGATCTGCTGTGGTGACCCCCTAACTTAGAAAAGATACAAATTCATGAAAAATCACACCAGAATGAGAGAGAGATGTTTTGTGTGTGTGTGTGTGTGTGTGTGTGTGTGTGTGTGTGTGTGTGTGTGTGTGTGTGTGTGTGTGTGTGTGTGTGTGTGTCTAGGAGTTACAGACATTGTTTAGTTTGATTTTTATTAAAAGTTCATGTTTAGCCATACTATAATACTAGCAAAGCTGTGTACACTGCTAAAAGAATCCATGTCTTAACAAGTAAATGACTTGAATGAAGTGTTTTGGACAAAGTAAAAATGATCTAACTTGTGATAGGTCTTTGATGTCATATTATCAATTGTTACCAGAGGTAGTTGCTTGTAATGCCTCTGCATAACTCATTCTCCTGCAGAGAGATAGAACATTCATATAAAGAAGTTAACACTCACTTTGATTTTTGTAGTAAAGAAATGCCATCATTGACACAGGGTTAGGAACTTTAAGTTGGTTATGGACCATGTATTATTATTACTAACATTATTTGGAATCCATAATACATCAACTATAGTGGTTCCAGCAAGAATTCATAGGTGGTTCATTATACTGCAGGCCTATGACTATGAAGTATAGCATTTCTAAGAGCCACGTAATGAAAATTGATTCTTAATAATATAATTACCTACAATTTCAGCTAGAGTTCATAAGGAATCAAAGACTGCGGATGCTTTGATGTTTCACCTGAGAAACATTTCAGAGTTATACCTATTAACACTGAGAATAACACGCGATTAGAACTGACCAAGAACCATCTAAAATTGAATTTTTTTCCTTGTCAAACACTGGTCTGCAAAAGATGATGAGAGCTTGAAATTTTTTCCTGAAAGGAGATCTGAACTTTCACTGGCAAAAGGTTGTTTTATAGAGACTCAAACAATAATTTAATGGGAACTGAGAAGGGATGTTTTAGAAGAATTATGCATGGGGTGAACTAGTATTGTAAAACTTCACTTGTGTTTCATGAAGTTACAAACTCCTGAAGGTTCAGCCAGACAAAAAGAACTGGTCAGACCTGGTCAAACCTTTAATCAAATTACATGGTTTTAAAAGCATTTTTTTCAGAAGTGCAGTCCCCTGCATCTTCCATGGTAGGACATTCCTTGCTTATACATATGTGTGTGTGTGTGTGTGTGTGTGTGTGTGTGTGTGTGTGTGTGTGTGTGTGTGTGTGTGTGTGTGTGTGTGTGTGTGTATATATATATATATATATATATATATCTAGAGAGAGGGAGAGCGAGATACATACACACATATCTGGGTGTCACTTAGGTGACTGAGTGCACAGCTAATCAAAAATTTTCAGCTGTATCCCGATCTACCAAATATTGAGTTTTTTGAAAATGCTGGTGATTGTTTTGATAGATGCTGGTAAGCACTGCATAGAGTTAGAGTTACAGCAAAAATCTGTTATCATTTATTATTTGCTGTAGTAATTGTTATATTGTTTGTTAGTGATTCTTCAGTAAGAGATTGAGAGGTATTTGCTGACTGTGGAGCAGAAAGTCCCAGCTTTTATTTCGTGTAAGAGCACAGTATAGCAAGGATATGGAGCATGCTCTTTCCTCATTGTTGTGTGACCTCAGAGTTGGTATATATAATTTGCAGGTTGTGCTTCCCTATAGGTGGTGAACATCAATGCGTGTTGTGTTTGAATTTATGTGTGTTTGGGATTCTGTAAAATGTTCTTTGTGTTGGACATCCATAATGGTATATGTGTGTGTGATTTTGTGTGTGTGTGTGTGTGTGTGTGTGTGTGTGTGTGTGTGTGTGTGTGTGTGTGTGTGTGTGTGTGTGTGTGTGTGTGTGTGTGTGTGTGTGTGTGTGTGTGTGTGTGTGTGTGTGTGTGTGTGTGTGTGTGTGTGTGTGTGTGTGTGTGTGTGTGTGTGTGTGTGTGTGTGTGTGTGTGTGTGTGTGTGTGTGTGTGTGTGTGTGTGTGTGTGTGTGTGTGTGTGTGTGCACTTCCACGCCAACTCCACAGATAAACAACTACGCAGAAAAAAAAAATTATTAAAAACAAGTAAAGGAAGGAATCGGTGCCAGTAAATGTATAGCGAGTGCACAGGCAATGATTCTCTGTTAAAGAACCCTGATCTTGGAACTGAGCTCAGCCAAATAGGAAACTCAACAAGTAGTGTGGAAGTCAGTTGTTAAAATAAAATCTCCAGTGCAAAAAGCCTGGAGATCTGAACTTGATAATGAAATTAAAAATATGTGTAAAGTGTGTCTACCATGGCATATGGAACAGAAAATGCTGAGTCAAGCACTAATAAACCTATAGGATTTTCCCGGTGGAAGTTGAAAAAGATTACACATTTGTTTCACTGGACCATTTATGAATAAAAACTTCATGATTATAGTAGATGCATGTTCAAAATTACTAGAAGTATTTTGCATTACAGACCTCGCATCTCAAACTACTGCTACTCATTTAAGAAGAAAATTTATAGCTAATGGTTCACATACATGGATTATTAGTGAGCAAAGATTCGTTAAAATTCCAGTTCATATCAGAAGAATTTCATTGTTTATTAAGTAGAAAATACAATAATCAGTTTCCACTAGACACAAGGGCATCCAGCAATTGATAGTTCAGTTGAAAGATGTGTGCAAACCTTCAAACACTGTGTTGGGCACTGTTAATAAAATGTGTTTTCTTTAACGATGCAGATTCCAAATAGGACAATCAACCTACAGAGACATTCATGAATACACATATCTGAACTGGACAAGACCTAATGAAACTGTGTTTGAGTGAGACTGTTTAAAAAGGAATACCTGCAAAAGTTCAAGAATAACAAAATGCTAGGAACAGAATATTCAATGGTAAATTTAGTGTATGTCCAATATACCCCTACAGGAGGTCATAAGACAGTTCTGAGTATTATTATGGAAAACCGGTTCCTTTTTCTTCTCAAGTTTGAGGACCTGATATAGGAATCTCACACAGGAAATATTCTGCATATCTGTGACCTAGACCTTCTGTTGCTAAGGATACTGATATTCCTGAGAAGAGAATTCATTCATCAAAGTTCATGAATTTCATGCTACCATTGCTCTGTACTCCCCAAACATAGCCATTATTACTAAAACCTGGCTTAAGCCACATATAAAATCTGAGGAATTACTTCCTAGTGGGTATAGTATCTTCAGAGTGGATAGATTATCCAAATGTGGCTGGGGCATTGCCATAATGTTTAAAGACAACCTCAGTTTGGTACAGCTCAACTCTACTCCATCTGACCTCCCTAACTCAGACATTTTAGCCGCCCAGCTACATATAAATAAACATAGGTCCATTATCATTATAGCTATCTACCTCCCCCCTGCTAATAACCTCTTTAACATTTAAAACATCATTGAATGGGCCTCCTCCAACTTTAGCCATGAAACGGTGATACTTGGAGACTTTAACCTTGACTCGCTTACCAGCTCTTCTAATTCTCCCATAAACTTTATAAACCTACATAATTTCTGTCAAAACATTAACCATCCCACATGCATCAACAAGCTCACCAACAGGTAATCTATACTTGACTAGATTCTGACAAACAAATCAAACATTAACTATGATGCTGGTTGTCTTCAAGACACTTTTAAAGATCACTTCCCAACCTATCTAATCAGGAAACATACGCATACAGTAGTTCCTGCAACATTACATTCTACTACATTGGTAATAAAAAACATTTTTCCCCAACCATATTTCACACACTTTTACAATATATGACTGGTCATCTCTAAAATCTCTTTAATTGGATCTTGCAGTACAGTATTGTAATAATGCTTTCCTGCAAATACTTAATAACCTTGCCCCAATCAGGAAAATTCTTACCAAAGCCAAACAACTTCCTTGGTTATCAAAAGAAACAATTATGCTACTTAATCTAATGCACAAAGCCTGGACTCTTTTTCTCAATAACAGAAGTAAAGTCAATCTCACCTCCTATCAACAACTTAGAAATCAAGCCAAAAAACAAATTAAACAAGACAAAAAAACTTGCTTTCAATCATGTGAGCTAAAATACCAAAAGAATCCCCCAAAATTCTGGCAAACAATCAACCTCCTTCTTAACCTCTGTAAACACATTATCCCAGTCCCAACAAATAGCAGTACTATAGGACATGTAGCCACTCAATTCAATTCCCATTTCATTACCCCAGTAACCTCATTACTAAACAAAACTCCTAATTCTCCTGTTTCCATACCCTGAAGACTGGAGTATAATACCAATAATTAACTTGTGCAGTATTTACACAATTGTGCTTTCATTAGAACACTCCTGCTTCACTTTCACTGCCTGACTACAGCACTAGTGGGTAAATACTGAAGCTTGTGCATGATTGGCTGTGTGTCATTACTGAACTAGCTAGTAAAGCATGCTGTGGACATTATCAAATGAAAACTAACCTGCCATTTTGATTCAATATGTTGAATCTACCGGAAAAAACGAGGAATAATCTGATACACTGAGCAGGGGACTGTAAACCTGAAAGCGACCATGCCCCTGTGCAGTGCACACTGTGCTCAGCAGTAAAGTGGTTTTACCCTAAAGGCTTGGTCTTGTTTTTTTTTTTCTTCCTAGTATACAATATATGTATTATCCTGACCTTTCTCTCATTAAGCACACATCTTCTGTTATAATTGTCCCCACTGGAGGATTTGTTTGCTTTTTTTAGCTATAATTTTATTTTAAAAAGGAAACCAATCTTTCCCAGAAGCTTTACTGCACTTCTCCCTTGGGTGGTTTTAAGTGTTTGCTAGTTAAATCTCCAGCACTGTTACATATACTGCAGCTTCCTAGCTTGGACAGATGCAGTTTACTGTATTTGTGTCAGTGTGCAAAAAAGATACTCAATCCCCACTTAGATCAAAGTCCTGAGATCTGGACCACTTATTCAACTACATGCTAAAACATGCCATGAATGATACACCATCATTACCCATACCATGCACTTAGAGTATTTTTGAATAAAAATATAGCTTGGATTTTTTTCACTGCAGGGCTAGCCACCTGGGGATGTGAACATTGCCTCTAAATCATTGTGACTGTTGAAGTAACACCCCGACCCCATGCCTGGATTTTTGCAACTGTGCACCAGCTTCCAAACTGCTGTCTACTCCCTTAGAGAACAGCTTAATTACCTTTTTTCCAGTGGTATATATACTAATTAAAGAAGTAAAGCTGTAACGCATTGACTAAAATTATTACTTTTGAAGCTGGTAATTGGATATAGAATATAAATCCAGCATGTCATTTGGACACAGTCATTTTTGCTGGTTCAGTAGTGCATTTTAATATCATTATTTGAGTGAAGCTGGCACCTTGTACACATTGGTTTGCATAGGCCTATTACACCCAGGTTTCTGACAATTTCAGTGGGTGTGCTACTTACCTAGAGAGCCTCCCTAATGCTCTAAGGATCACCTGTTACTGTTCTTATTCCTTTTACATACATGGATAATAGGTTCATAGGTTCATAGGTTCGTACTAGGCTATCTGCCCTAGGGCATTTATAAGCCTAGCCAGAGTGTGTGTGGCTTTCGCCACCCCTTAGGATGAGAATACTATGCCCATTTAGGGTTTAGTTTACTGTGCCTCTGTCTAGTAGTGACACAGAGATGACCCCCGGGGTAAACCTACGATCTCCCATCCACTCGTCAAGATTTCTCTTGAAGAGAGTTAGTGAGGGGCTCTGCCTAACATGGACTGGGATTCTGTTCCAGAGTGTAGGGAGCCTCTGGGTTATGAATCTGTCCCTCCAGCACGTCCTATTTATTTCTGTGTTGAGGTTCAAATCTCTTGCTCGCGTGGCTCTGATGGATTTGGATTTTCTGAGGTGGAGCATGTCCATTAATTCCGGATTGGACATGGCCTTGTACATCAGGCATAGATCACCTCTGAGTAGGCAGTATGCGACTGAATAGAGCTGGAGTTTCTTCAGCCGGGCAGCATATGACATATGTTTGAAACCCTTTATCCTCTTGGTGAGGAACTTTTGGGATCTTTCCAACTGCTGCAGGTGTCGGGTAAGATACATCCCAAATGGGGCATTGTACTCAATCATGGGCCTAATAAGAGAAGAGTATAGGGGTACAATGACCTCTCTTGATTAAACTTCTAACATTGTGCATCTGTTCCCATTATCATGGGAATTCACTCCCTAACAAGTCAAGATATGAACTCTAGCAGACTGTGCCTGTGACACAGGGTGATAAAGCCCTGACATAAGCCCAACAGACCAGAATCCATCTAACAGCTAGGGTACTTCGTAGCACAGGCAGGGAAGATGTGCATATCCATGATGAGGTATAAAGATGCTGGTACTTACACAGTTTGCACTATGGTTCCAAAGACAGGACCTCACTGAAGAATTGGTGTTCATCCTGTGTGTGTGTGTGTGGGGGGGGCTGAGTGAGGTGTATGCAGATGTGCCCACCCAAGTCAATGGCGATGGCAGCCCTTTTTGGAGCATATGGGGAAGGGCACACATAGATGGGCCATAAGTCTCAACTGTCCTGATTTTTGCAGAATGTCCAGACTTTTGTCTCATATTTTTGATGTTCTCCTAATAAAATGTGTGGTTTTCTTGCAAATCACTGAGGACTGACATCACTAATTACATCTAAGTTTCAGACTTCAAAGCCTTTCAAAAATGCATGCGAACATAAATCATACTATTCTAGCAAGTTTATAACTGCAATATTTAAAATTTGTCCCTGTTTTGAGGCCTTTGTCACCCCTATTATTTTAGGATTTTCCCAGATTTCTTGTGCTAAGAAGTTGAGGGTTATGGCATTGACTGAAGGAGCATAAGTGGCCATTGCAGGGATGTGAGTGCTGATTTTACCATCAGCAGTTGGAGTTAGGTTCATTAATAAAAATATGTTTTCATTGCTCTGATTCCTTCGAAAGCACAATCACCCTAATGGATGATGACTCCCTTACAGGCATTATGGTTGGTAGGTAGAAGGCAAAAACGATACCACAAAAAAAAATTATGTGAATCCTAGCATATAATTTTACTCCCTATCATCTTTCATCTCTCGTTCTACTCTTCCAAACATCAAAGCCCCCAAGTAAGGTGGTTTCCTTCTTTAATAAAAGTACCCCCCTGTATTTTTGTGCTTCTCCAGTTTGAACATTTTAGCAACATCCTTGGTAAGTTCTTTAGCCAACACAGGTGAGTCATCAAAAGAAATAACCTGTACAGTGACACCACAAGAACCATGGAGGTATACACATGGAAGGATATGCCTTTATTTTATTTTTCCAGATCCCTCTACTCTCCTACCTACTGTTTAAAGTAGTGATGGTGATGTTGTTGGCCTCTTAGTGAGAAAGATAATCCCTGACCATCTAAAAAAACTCCAGCTATACTCTGTGGCATATCTTCTACTCAATGGCGATCTCTGCTTAACATATAAGGCCATGTCAAACCCTGAGCTGTTGGACATGCTCCACTTTAAGAAATCTCAATCCCTCAGAGCCACACACTCCAGGGATCTAAACCTTGTCATCACAATGAACAAAACATGCTGGAGGGATAGGTTCCTGACCCAGAGACTCCCCATACTCTGGAATAGACTGCCCATATATGTTAGGCAGATCGCCTCCTTGGCCCTCTTTAAAGGGAACTTTGATGATTGGATGGGAGATAGGAAATTCACCCTGGGGATCATGTTAGACGCCCTGATAGACAGGGGTCCAGTGAAGTAAATATTGTGGGAAGAAATATCCAGGGAATTGTTATGGCTAGGCTTGTATAGGCCCTAGGACCAATAGCCTAGTAGCAACCTATGAACCTATGAACCTTGAACTTTTCCCTATTGTGTCACAGGTTGACCTACTTTCTTTTAAAGTGCAGAAGGTGTCTGAAAACAGGGCAACAAAATATCATCCATTGCATTATGTCCATTCATTTAACCCTTATTTATTCTTGCTTTATTTACAGCTGCTATACCCCCAGTCATAGTGGAGCAATAGACACCCCAGTCATCACAAGTAACAGAAAGCTTTTTTTGAGTGCTTTTGTGAACTTGCAACTTGCCTTCAGAGAAGAAACATTTTAAGTTGTACCTGGCCCTACCCTTACATAATGAAACTTATCAATGACATGGAAAGTGGAGCAGTAAGACCTACTACCTTCTAACATAAGACAGAACAAAGGAGTTAAAGAATTGCTAACATTCAATTGATGGACCTTCTTTTAAGCATGAAAGCAATTGTGAATCAATTTTTGAAAAGAGCTTTTCAATAACTATTTAAATATTATACAAGAAGCACAGCTGGCATGGAATATCCTAAGTGGAATTGCTTAGTAACCAGCTATTTTTCTCCTTTTCTCTCAGCTTCAGACATCTCTCATCAAACTAAGTATCTAACATTTTAGAAATCTAAGCACGCATTAAATAAATACATACAATTACAAATGATTCTAAGCATGTGTTAAACAAATAAAGGCAACAATACAAAATATGTTGAATTGTGCAGCTAGGGCCTGTTCTTGTAAAATCAGTGGAGTGGATTATTGCTTTAAATTTAGCATGCTACCCATTGCTTAGCTTTGAGTTTAATCAGTTCAGTTTCCCAATATACATCAGGAGGAGGTCGACCCATCTCCAGGCATGAAACAGACAGTAAGCACAAGAATTCTATTAAAATTTAATTGACAATCTTTAAATTATGCAAAGTCCCAGCAGTAGACAATGTTTGCTGGCATAAGGTATGTGGTAAAGGAATTAATCAAATAACAGTCCAAAACTAGCAATGCAGAATTTTAGCAAGAAGAGCACAGAGGAGGTATGCATGCACATCAGACGTGACTGTAGCACACAGAGCAATTGCACAGTGCTAAGAAATACTACATACATACTCTATTAAAACCAAAGCATCACAATATGAAGGAAAAGATGAATAAGTGACTGAAAAAGGAAGCCTAAAATTTCCTTCTGCAAAATTATTTAAGGAAAAAAAAACAATGGGGGGAATTTAATAAAGCCTACACGGTCTTGTTTTCCATGTAGGTATCATGCCACTCTACTTACATGAAAGTAAGCAGGTTTTAGATTCAGTAAACACAGCTGGGCAGCAGGCACGCACGTGCCAACACAGAAATATCCATGGCATGCAAATCACCTCATAAGCAGGTGAATTCCATGCAAATGAGTCAGGTAGAGCTATCCAGCAAGCATATAGGCAGCTCTGCAGACCTCATGTCAGTGTCCATAGTGTACGTGGAAAAAATCGGTGTACAGCAATGTTGACAGACAAAAGAGGCTGCAAAAATGTAGGTAGATGGACAGAAATGGCATAACACATACAAATATGAGCAGAGTTATCCACTGTGTGCCTGAAAAAATAAGATAAATAAGTTAAATAAGTTAAAATATGTTTTTTATAATCTGTGCATGTTTGAGAGGCATGCCGCAGTTCACAAACATGCTTAAAAAAAAAATAAATAAATAAACAAAATAAAAATCAGAAAAACAAAAGTAATATTATGTGACAGAACTGTATTACAGGACCCTGCATGGAGTATCTACAATGGTGCATTGGTGTGGTTGGTAATGTGGTAGAGCTTTGATCAGTGTTGTTTCCAGGGTCTGAGCATGGATTCCTATGTAAATGAGGTGGAGTTACTGAATAGTACAAATGGGTATCCATGTCTGCATATCCCCAGAACCATGTTGGTGTCCACACAAGAGGTAGCTGTCATCAAGGGAGGGTGTGTCCAATAACATCTAAGCTGATTAGAGCTTAGCTGTGCTTGTATGTATGGCATGCCGCCATGCCAAGCGTGAAAGTCTGGAGAATGTGTGCACTAAGTGCTAAGCTTTGTGTGCCTATGGGGCGTATGTTTCCACATGTTTGTGCGACATGCCTCCATGCTGAATGTGGAAGTATGAGGAGCATGTCCAATCAGTGCTAAGCTTTGTTTACCTATGGAGCACGCATTTGCACAGCACGCTGCAGTACTGAGAGTATCTAAAAGCCAATGATATAGTAATTACTTTTGACCCCTGTTTAACTTAAACTAGGGCCATTAAATGATGTTAATGATATAGCAGGCAGGTGGAATGCATCATAGGTAGCCAATCACACAGTCAGCACCTACAGCAGAGCACTATAGAATATGCATACACCCTACAATCTGATTTCTCCCCCATACGCTGCACCATTAGACTTGGGAATTTGCAGGTCTGCTACATCTGTATATGCTAGATGCTGAAGTCAGTGCTGCTGGTGCTGCTGACAATAGGGCTAGGCAGAGAAGGAGAAAAGTGTTCAGGCCCAGGGTAACCTTCCAGGAGCTACATCCACAGGTACCTTCCAAAGACCAACTGGGGACATGATGGGCATCTCACAGGCATTTGCATCCAGGGTCTCCACCAACTGGTGGATGCTACCACATGCCAGTGAACACATTTATTTTCACCTTACCCCTGAGACGAGGGCCAGCAAAATACAAGACTTCTACCATGTAGCACACTACCCTGAGGTACTGGATGCCATAGATTGCACTCATGTACACATCAAGGCACCACCCGGTGAGGAGGGTAGAATCGATGTCAACCACAAGGGGTACCACTCCATCAACTGCCAGGTTGTGTGCAATGCCCAGGGCATTATCATGAATGTGACTGCTGGCAGCCCTGACAGTTATCACGACTCCCATATCTGGCATGCATCACAGCTGTACCAGATATTTGCTAGGGGAGACATCCCACACAGCCATTTATTGGGGGATGCTGGCTATGCACTGGAACCATGGATGATGACACCCATCAGAAATGCACACACACCCATGGAAGAATGCCATAATGAGGCACACCCGCAAACTAGGAACATCATAGAGCATGTGTTTGGACTGTTAAAGTCACGGTTTCAGTGCCTCAATATATTTGGTGGACACCTGCAATACTCTTCAGCCACATGTGCACATGTTCATAGTATGCGCCATGCTACACAATATGATCTTGCAGAAGCAGCTGCAGCAGGATCAGCAAAGGGAAGGGATACACAGCCTCTCATCAGTGCCTAGATCACCACAGCCACAGTCACAGAAGGACTCAGTGGAGGAACCTCCTGATGATGTCCCTGTAGGCAGACATAGGCTGCCCAGTACGTCCAGGCATTGGCTAAGAAACAACACCTAGCACATTCACTGACAACCTAGGACCCTAGGGACTGACACCTTACTCCTACTCACATAAATATATTAAAATTTCTGATGCCAGGCAACCCACACAACCTGTACCTATCCATGTATCAGCAGTGTCCTGCTTGCATCACACAGAATCAGCCCTGAACTGTAGTTCTGTCAACTGCTGCATTCGTAAGGTAAGTCTCTAACCTACCACACTAATTGTAAGGATTAATATAATATGGTATTGTATGTATGGATCTGCTGCTGTTATGCAAGGAAATATAGTAGCCTATTTGGAGATCTGTAATATCCACATGGAACTACAGATACCCAATCCAATAGTATGTGTTCCTTAATATTCACTAAGCCTCATTGTTGGAATATTCATGACATCAGGCAAGAGAGATGTTAAACAGTCGACACACATGATATTTGGACAACTGTCTACGAAAGCTGATCATGTGCTGTTGTTCCCCCACCCCCAACACAGCAGTGTACTCATATAACTGCTTTAATAGAAAATTGCCTATGGTAGATAAGTGGACAAGGCAATTCCAGGGCTGTAACATAAATATAACTCACACATTGTATGTATCTCTACACGCAGGATAACAATGTACATATTTTTGCTGTTGATTGTGTGATGAATGATGCCTCTCTATCTCTCTGTCTGTGTGGCTCAGTGGACTAGGGAAGCTAGCATGGGTGATGGTGTTGATGGTTCTAATCAGGAATGACTCACATCTTTTGCATGTGAAGTATTACTATGTTAGTGTTTTTACAGACTGCCACACCTCTCATCCTCTTAGTGCAAGACATCTGGACTAAGCCAGAAAGACTGGGGGGGAAAAGGACCACTTTAGGGACAGACTTTAGATATTGTCCCTATAAACCTAGAAAATTGCTGGAATAAAAGGTGTTGCATTAGTACATATGTTCTAATGGACATAAAGTCTGAAACACAAATGTCTGTCTTATTTAGTATAATTCAGTCACATCAATATGCAATAATACACCAGAAAACCCCAAATGTATGAGAAACAGACCAAACATACTGGGCAAATCTCTGGACACTCTGTGAAAATCAGGACAGTTGATAGGTATGCAGACTGTCAGTCTGTGTGTGGTCTATCATTTTCAACCTCAGTCACATATTAAGTACAGCACACAGCTGGGGAATGCTGTGGACATTTTGAGTGAACTGCAGTACTGCAGAAACAGGGGTAGATGTTAATGACTGTAATATACAAAATCCTATACTGGAGTGCAGGTAGCTGTGGCCTGGAGTCATTTTATAAGTACCGACAGCCCCACTGGGCATGCCCACACACTTAGTTAAAATGAGCACAATTCTGTCGCCCCTTCATCAAAATGACCTATTATGTATACAATGTATGTACAGACATATAGGTATACATATCTGTCTGTCACTATCTCTATCTCACATACATAGTATATCTATCACTACATAGTGTCAAATAGATATATACAGATATATATATATATATATATATATATATATATATATATATATATATATATATATATAGCTATATATAATAAACTGATGCATAGACTCTCCCTATATATCTACATAACACATATACATATCATACACACACACAGCTATATTTATATATACACCCCTGTTATATACAGAAATATGTGTGTGGCTGTCTGTATTGTGCTACATACCCTAATCATGGTGAGTAAATTTATACTATCACACATCCATACTGTTGCTCAAAGGATCCAAACTAAGGGTGCAACAGTACATAATCCACTGACCTACAGACCGTGAGCAGGTGCTGTAATATATAATGTCAATGCACATATGGACAGGGCACATTGTTCCTGCCCACAGGTTTGCCTGTCTAACTGCAAGCAGTCACATATGGCCATACTGGTAACTGTACACACATAGTTAGGATAAAAACAGTTATCTCACTGCTAGGATACTAGAGGGAGATAACAGTACAAAGCAATATTACTCTGCAGGCCACAGATGCTGTTCAGCACAAGCCTAGTTTGTGTAATCCACAAGTACTGTAACTGCAATCACATACACAACAGACTTTAACTGTGGCGCGCATGATACGTACTGTGAACTATAGTGTATAAGACTAGATAGGTAGGGGTTCTAATCTCACTCCACCCCACTTGCATATGTGTGTGTGTGTGTGTGTGTGTGTGTGTGTGTGTGTGTGTGTGTGTGTGTGTGTGTGTGTGTGTAGCCCCCTGCAAAACAATGGGTATACCCTCAGGGGCTATCCACCTACAATTGTTATGCACTTTTTGGGCCTGTCACTTGCTGCTGCCTTCTAAACTGCCTCTGCTACAAGGCCTGATGATGTCAGCCACCTTAAGGCTACCAGCTGACAGTGTCATATCAGACTTAAACCATGGCATGTGTGCTAAGTACTGTGAACTAGAGTGTATAAGACTAGATAGGTAGGGGTTCTCATCTCACTCCAGCCCACTTGGTGTGTGCGTGTGTGTATATATCCATATGGCTTAACCTTGGTAACTTAGACATAGGTAGGGTTCAGGCAGTACACCCATGATGAAACAGGCCCCAGCATGCATGTAAAACACACATCATGTGCAGGTTATACACTGGGATGCAGAACATGACAATCATATGTGGTGTTGGGCAACTGTTGATACTGGATACAGGATATATGCAGATGGGTCATCTGCATCACCACAGCTTGTAGATGTGTCAATTTCCAAAAACCCTGGCTGCACTTATCAAGGGTAGTAGACCTTTTCACAGATCAAGGATGCATGAGTACGCTGAATGCCACCATTGTCTCTGTTAGCCTCTTATACACACATGAACCTATGGAGCCAAGCACTTATAGTGATGTACCTTGCTGAAGACATATTCCTGCTGTGCTGATATGCCATTCTGTGCTGCTTTACTTCCGGTATGTATCCATAGGTTATCCCAACAGACTCTTGTAACAGAAACAGAAACAGGCCCGTGACACACCTGTCATTGTGTAGCTATACAGCCAATACAACATCATGCAACATAAGGTACACAAATGTATGTGGAGTACTCATGACAAATGCCAGCATTTTGGGAGGTTGGCATAATGGTTAATGTGTTTGCCTTACAGACAGAAGGTACAGAGCTTGAGTCTTACAGAGGGTAATTGGCTAGTCTTAAAATTGCCTACAAGGACAGTTAGCCTAGTATTAACCTATAAGCCTGCAGTGCCTATAAACCATACAGTATCTGTCAGTAACCACTACAAGTGGCATGGCAAAGCAATACTACATTAACAAGTACATGTTAACTAATATAGTCACCCTGCGCATCAGACACATAGCTTCATTTCCCTGCATTAATGATGAGGATGACAGAGATGTAGCACAGGCATCATCACTTGCACAGGATGTTGTGTGGGGGTGCAGGAGGCCTTGACTGGCCCAAGCAGTTGACACAATGTGTGTGAGTCAGGAAGGGGACCATGTAAGATTGACCATGGAGAGATGTTGTGTGTCTGTAGGTGACCTGCATTTGACAGTGGTGGGTGAGTGTGTGTGTGTGTGTGTGTGTGTGTGTGTGTGTGTGTGTGTGTGTGTGTGTGTGTGTGTGTGTGTGTGTGTGTACACAGTCAAGCTCAGTGCTAGCCCTACATGTGTGTATGTTGGACAGCTTTGGACCATACATGGTAGAGGTGACAGTTTACCATCTCTGGCCCCAAACATAGGAACTGGCTCTGCCAGGAGTTGCACTGGCACCACCATGCCCAAGGTCAGATGCTGTGCTAGTACCTGATAGTGACTGCTGTCTGCTGGGACCAGACCATGAGCCCATGGCCTGCCATGTCATGGTGTGGACAGCACACTCTCCCTCTGTAGCACTGGATGTATGCTACTATGGGTGTGTGAGTGTGCATGGCCACATGGACTCTCAGCAGATTGGGTTGCTGACCTTCATCCACGAGTTGGATGCCCAACTGCAACCAGATGTTTCAGCACAATGTGCTGTCCAAGACAGACACTGTCTCAGCCCACCATCTGTCCACTGCATCAGTGAACCGATCCAGACTGTCCCCAATGCAGTGGAGGCAGTCATGGATGTCAGACTGTGCTGCATTCATAACCCTAGGCATTCATCTGGTGTTCCATTCAGAATGTACCTGTGCCTCCATGACATCCTGAAACATGCGCTGAGTGACCCATGATGTGCTACCTGCAACAGGTGGTGAATGAAGAGCAGGCCTTTTACAAGCACCCTTGTCAATCCACCTGTGTGAGACCTTGAGAGCTCTCTAGTTATGGCCAGTGTCTACACTCACTGGCGCCATAGTTGTCACACTTTCCTGTTCAATGTCTCCACCCTCTGACTGTCTAATATCTGTGGTGTTTGGGGACTGGGCATGTGTGGGCATGCTGACTGTGTGCAATGACAATGGGGGTAGAAGAGGGATTTCAACCTCTGGGACTGGTTCAGGCCCCAAAAACCCCACCTGTGCCTCACTGTGGCCACTATTATCATCAGAGTCTGAAGAGACACTAACATCAGGTTGTGTGTGGGAGAGACACCAACCCCCCGGTGACCTGTGAAAACCAAGACAAAAGCAGTACATTAATACCCGCAGTATTATGTATGGAAAATCCACCAAGACTCATAATACTGAAGACCCACAGTGGGATTACCAGTCTCACATTGTTCATCTCCGCTTTCGTCCACAACAGATGTCCTCCGAACAAAATACACATTCAAATATAGGCCTTTATAGCAATCACGTCAGGTAAATCAAGTGAAATCTGACCAGTACAATTTACCTTTTACTTATAAATATGAAACTATACTTGATAAAACAACACATAAAACCCAGTACACCTATATTAACAAATGTATACAAATACAAGTTCAATGCCTACTTTATTTACCATCAACC
This sequence comes from Protopterus annectens, assembly GCF_019279795.1. Taxonomy (NCBI): domain Eukaryota; kingdom Metazoa; phylum Chordata; order Ceratodontiformes; family Protopteridae; genus Protopterus; species Protopterus annectens. Next base: position 707,991,653 of record NC_056744.1, read on the forward strand.
TTTCGGTTTTTAAAAGGCATGTGGGACTAATTGCCTCATGTAAACCAGGAGGCTTACTCACTCTTAAACGTAACTGTAAAATTATTTATTTTTGTTCAACTACACTCCTGTGATTACCCACTCTAAGAACCTTAGGTAAATGTTCCAGACTGGAGCATACAAACATTCTACTCTGGTTACACACAAAATTAAGTTTAAATAGTGCATTATTCTGTCCCTTAACTTTAATAGCATATAAATGTTCTGTAACAAAACAGTGTCAAGCTTACCAAGAGCAGGACCATGGCCTTGGACTAACTGATGGACCTGCAAAAAGTTGATGGTGATGTAATATCAGTACCACTGCATGTTGTTGCTGCACAACAACGTAATATGTGCATATATCTCACATGTACATTAGCTACTGTGTTACTTGATGTGTTGGTCACATTATGAGTATGAGAGTACAACAGGTCAAATCCTAACCCCCCCCAAAGCACATAGATCTGACACCCATGTAAAAGTATGTACAGTCTGACACAATAACTGCTACAGTATTACAATGGTGATCACAGTAATCTCACCTGCGCGCTCCTCTGCTGTGGACACTGTGGCACACATATCCATGATGTATGTTGTGATGGATGCCTGGGAGCTGTCATATGTGCTTCAGTGGCCAAGAGTGATTGTTCCATTGCAGGCCCTCCACCGGTGATGGCACAATCCCTAGCTACATCTGCTGCCCTTCATCATACAGCATTCACCATGTCCGTTGAGTGGTGTCAAGCCTGCTTATATGTCCTGTCCTGGTGGCCAGAGGCATTCACATCCCAGACAAGGTCTGCCCACAATGCAGCCTGCTGTTCCCTGTTATGCCTCCCCCTGGATAGTAGGATGTGATGATGCTGCCTTAGACCTTCCAGTATTATGTCATTTTCTGCATCTGAAAAGGGTGCATGGCATCTATGGTACATTATTCCTGAAAGACAACAAAAGGGGAGCACATTATATGATCAGATATGTGGATGTCCACTATGTAGGGATACAGCTAGGACAAAATGGATGGCACTATCCAATGTGGATATAACCAAGAAAGTTGAGGTATTTCCCTGTGTGACATGAGAAATACTGCTGTATGATCATGCACCAACACTCCAGTCTACTGTGGTGTGTCCCCTAAGACCAACCACACAATAATATGTCATAAGACCAGTACCAGACAAATAGCAGTGTATTACAACCACTATAAAAGGACAGTCCAACAAGACCAGTGTGCCACAATGACAAAAGAGAATACACCCTTGATGTATTGAGCAGTATATCAATTACATGTCATTACCACATGTCTAAGACAGGCTTAATGCTGTAATCCCTATTCCCCTTACTTATATCCACCCATCTGCATCCTGTTATGTGCAAAATACAGTTACATACTTGGTGGAGTGCAGTTCTCCTCTGTTGAAATGTGCTTCTAGTAATGTTTCACAAAGGCATGCTCTGTGTGAGGAAAGTCTCATACAGAATGGTGCCCCATAGCCAGCTGCTTGAATTTTCACATACTTCTCATCAGCAAGTGATTGCCTCTGAACCAATCTGTGGGTCTGAAATGCTAATTGCAGACAAAACAGCTGAATTGCACTATCATTAGCCTATGACATGAAACCACTGTGCAATATATATGGCCTTCATGTAGATCAGGGCCCCTTTCTTAGATGTTGAGATGGGCATTACTGGGTGAGGAGACCACATCATTGCAGAGGGTAGGTCTATAACAAACACCTTTACATACAGCAGTGTGCACCACAGGCTGCAGCTGCTGATGCAGGTTATAGACACAGGCAGAGAGTGTTTACACTTTGAAGAACAACAAGTTGTTGGTGTATCTGTGTCAACTGTGTCAGCCATGTTTCAGAGGTAGAGCCAGAGTGAAGGTACCCTTTACATTCCGATTAAGGCATCTGTTTAAGGTAAGTATGTTAGCAACTGTGTCAATAACAGAGTACTAGGTGACATATAGTTTTGCTATACAGATATGCAAAGTGTGTTCCTACCTGCAGGCATGTGACTTCCAGCACTGAAAAGCAGTTATTTAATTTGCAATGCTTTGTGTGGATAAAGAGTGAATGAGTTATTCATTAATTGGTGTCTTCTCAATAATGTAATTGAAATGCAACACAGCACTAAATTTGAACCCAGGACTTTGTGTGGCAAAATGTACTGTATGCAAGGTATTTAACATAGGTTCATAGGTTCATAGGTTCATAGGTTTATACTAGGCTATCTGCCCTAAGGCATTTATAAGCCTAGCCCAAATTATTGTGGCTTACGCCACCCCTTATATGAAAAAATACTGTGCCCATTAGTTTGTTGTGCCTCTGTCCAGCAGTGACCCAGAGATGATTCCCGGGGTAACTGAGATACTAAGCCACTGCTGCAGCAGGTGTATTTGCAAGATATATGTGCACACATACAGGCTGTGGCAAACATTTTCTACATCCAACAGTATGTGCATGCTTTATATGAATGTAGTTCTGTACCAGGGTCCCAGTTGATCATGTACTTTGCCGTGGATGCCTCATCAGGTGTCTTTATAAATGTTGCTGATAAATGGGCACATTTACATGCTATCACAGGTTTCACTTTCATCCATTATCATGTCTTTGGCTGTCTAGTGGTGCACTATTGCACCAGAGTCCAAGGTACACTCGCATTTTTTCCATTACCTTTTATTCCAGGTTGCGCGGTGTGGAGCAGCTCACAGCTCCACTGAAACATGACTAATAACTGTAATTGGCACCACCTGTTCTAATTAAGAGTTGCATGGTGTGGCAGGTTAATGCAGTGTGCTGCAGGTGTGATGGGCTTAGGTCTGAAACATGGCAGAGGTGTTTATTTTGTACATGTATCTTACAATGTTATAAACACATACAGTCATTATAGGTCTATTTAGCTGAGCTTAGTGGCATGCAGCACAAGAAAAGAAAAAAGGGGAGATAGAAAAGTGGTGAAATAGGGACAAGCAGGGTGAAAAACAAAGTGAAAGGCAGGGATGGATTTGCAGGAAGGGTGTAGGAAAGAACCATAGATATTAATTTATTGTACAGCAACAACTGTGTACTTTGACAGAATTTGTATGACTTTGAACTCTCCACTCCAGAGAGAGGGGTGAGGACAACATAACATTGTTGTGAAGCCAATTGGACTAAATTACATGTGTCCAGTGGACATGTGTGTGAAATGGAGAGCTATGTATGGGACAATATCTTTTTTTGGACAGGTGCCCATTTTTTTAAGGTGAGAGTGGAATGTTGGGGAAGGTACATAGGTATGTGTTGAGGAGGTAATTGGGGTAGGTGAGGATGCATTTGCAAACGGACAAGGCAGACAAGACCATAGACAGGGGTGGTGTGTGGTGTAACACATGAAAGGGGTGAACACCTTGGATAGGGAGGGTGTTGTGGAATCCAAGTCATATGAGCCTCCAGATGGCAGTAGCATGACTCACATCCCCACCCATGGGACTGTTGGCACTGCTCCTTCACTACCTCGGGGGTGGCAGTGCTGGAGGAGGCTGGGCAATGGGGTGAGGCTGCTCCACCAGGTTGGCCAGTATGTCATCAATCCAGTGCAGGTGATGTTCATAGACACAATGGACTATCCTGTACACCAAGACTGACAGCTCAGACCAGGTCACAACTCCCCCTCTGCCACCACTCCCAGAGGGAGGCCCATCCCCATCCTGTGGGGCAGCACAATCCAACATCACATGTATTGCAAGGACAGCAGAGGAGGCACCACTGGTCTGGGTCCCAGACATGCTGGGACTCAGTGCCATGGCCAGTTGAAGCAAGGTAGAGGGATCAGCCAGAACTGGACTACCTTGACGTGCTGTGGTAATTGAGGTATAGCAATAAGTTGAGGTTAGTTATGAACAAATCATTATTAGTATTAACAGCATGGAACATCATTTTAATTAATCCATATACATGGCAGTGTATATTATGTGTGCCATAACATGAAATAACAGAACAGCCAGTATGTTAACAGCATGTCAGTAGCAGTCAAAGCATAAGGCCAACCCCATCGTTCATTAAACAATATATGTTAATATGAAAGCATAATAACACATAACAATAATAAACCATATAAGGTCAACAAAATGGTTAATTTAACAAGATATGTCAGTATTAAATCATAATAACATATAATAATAATAAAAAACTACATTTCCCAAAATATAGTTATTGTAACAAAATATGTTAATAGTTAACCATAATAATAAATACCAATAATAAATACATGAAGATAAGGGGTGGTGAGAGAGAGAGAAAAATAGTCCATTAGTGACATTGCAGATTATATCCCTGAAAGCAGTGCTATTTACTCTACAGATGTGTACTGTCAGTTTCATGTACAGTGACTACAAATCTCCTATAAGTGATGTAGCACATACATACCTCTCAAGCTGTTTCATGGGACAGCATGTGCCAAGCAATAACAAATGCAGGTACACAGCTAGACAGAACAGTTGCACATCATGTGGACTTATGTGAAGATATGTGAAGGCTGCCAGCATAGCTAGAATTTTGTAGATAATTCTATGTCATTGTAAATATGAATATAATCCACAGGCTTGTCCATTTAAAATGTAAGAAAACTGTGTTAAATGTTGAACTTCAAAAATATAACCACAGGGCACTCTGCTGGAAGAAAGCTGATAAGTCAAGCATCGTATGACTGTTTGAACTTAAGGCTCGGATACATAATGTCTGGACCGAGGAATTCCTTCTATTATTTTGAGACCAGAGTTAATCGCTAGAGTTTACATATATAATGTCTTTTATTGCTGTAGTTTCCTGATCAGGTGCAAGATCAAAGAAATGTTAAAACTCTGGGTTTCTGTTAGCATGGGAACCAGAGAAGAATGATGTAACCTAAAATGAGTCAGCAGTGATGTATTATTTTTATGATTTTCTCAGAGAGAGAGAGAATCAGACCATTTTGGATTTTGTCTGAAGAACACCACTCACCAATACTCTGCCTTTGCTCTATATGTAAGTTTATTTAGAACTGCCATTGCTCTTAGAGTTAGATAGGACTTTAGTCAGATTTAGTCTAGCTGTTTTCTATATTTATGTCAGACTATTCTACAGTATTATAAGTGTTTTCTTGTGATTTCTGAACTCTTGACTAGCATTGTGTTGAATTGAGAAGATTTGTTTTGTGTTTTTATTATTTATTATTAAATATTTTTAAACCTTTCAACTGTGGCTGTTTTGTGTAGAGATAATTTAAGCAATAGAGTATATTGCATGTATATAGTGATACTGTACAAAGCCACTCCAATAAGCCTTGCTGTTTGTCCACTTACTATTTGGATAATAATACTGCACAGTATAAATTGGACACCCTTATTAGTAGCTGATGTTAGGGGTTCTGGTGGCAGTGGATTACTACCTTATAGCCTGGGCAGAAGGGGCATACCTAGTGAACCTGTGCCAGCCTTCCCCAGGAGTGTCTGTGTTTGTATATAAATCATATTTCAAAGTGTGTGTGCATGTGTCAACTACTTGGGCAGGGACACGAAGCACTGATTGGACAGAGGGAGTGCTGGGAGGACTTGGCTTAGAACCCTGACTAAGAACTCCACCCTAGAGCTGTGCCAGTGGGGAGTTGTATTGGGGAACTGGAGAGAAAGGGAGAAACCAGCCTCAGACTGACAGTGATCTCTGTGTGCTCTTAAGGGAAATTGTACTTTACTGTGTGTGTGCTTGTTATCCTTCTCAGTGTTGATCCCCCTCAATGGTGTTAGTGGCGAGGATTGAGGCTCCTTAATTACTTGGCCAGTGCATGGGCATCGCAACTTATATAACTACCAATATGTTCTGTAAGCAGATTTGGTAATACTTTGCATTCCAGGTAATCATTTCTATGATATTCCTGTGACAGACGGATTACACAATACTAATTACTGTATGAGAAATCATAACACCTGAGAGGCATGTTTGAGTGCAGTACATGAACAAGACAGCTGGCATGCCTTAGTTGCCAGGCATGGGAATGGAACCCAAAAGCTGTGACTCCAGGAGATGTCTGCAAATAATGTAATAATTGACTGCAGCAACTTAGTACAGACATGTAAGGAATACATCCATACTGGAAGTAGACCGATTTATTTATGAATCAACAATGCTGGTGAACATGTTATTCTTACTGATTTTAATACTCTGGTAAATCTTAACACAATATCTGCTCATAACATGGGCTTCTTCACTTGTATACCTTTTATTCCTGGGGAGAGAGAAAATGTGAGCATTACATGACTGATAGTGTGCTGGAGATAACCTTGAACCATACTATGAGTTAAGTAATACAAATTACAGGACATTGTTGACTGCAGTGACAGTAGAACACGCATGCATAGAATACAGCTGTACTGCATATATTAAAGCAGCTTTATTTCAGTATCAACAATGCTGGTGAGCATTTTGCATTGTTATTGCTTTGAAATATCTGTGAAGTCCACAGACAATATCTGCCCATGGAGTGGGCTACCTCACCCATATACCTTTATTACCTGAAGTAGGAGGAACAGAGACCATTATGTGACCAATATTGGCCTGGAGACAGCCTTGGACAGTACTATGAGTTAAGCAATACAGTTTGCAGGCCATCAGTTTTGCATTCTACAGCTATTACATTGTTACACTTAACTGCAGTAACCTTACCATAGACAATCAATGCATACAGCTGTTACACTTGACTGCAGCAACCTTACCATAGACAATCATTACATATGTCTCTCCTGCCATGGTTATGACAATGCAGTCCTTCTGAACACCATTTTGCTTACTGTTATTGGTATTGCTTATTGTTTATTGAACTTCAGTTGTTAGTGTTCATGTATTGCCCATTTATTGCACTACAGTTCTACTTGCTCATTTATTGCACTACAGTTTTTGTTGTGTATATTTTATTGCAATAAATGCTTTACTCTTTCTTGCTTATTGCACTACAGTTAGCATACTAAATCAATACTTACCACGCTCATGGCGCAACCTGGCCAGGTGCCCGGTATGGGACTCAACCTTGTGAGTCCTCTCAGCTGCAGCTGTTGGGACAGAAGCACACCATTATGCATACCAGTTTTGCAGACATTCAGCTTGCATATTGGTAAAACAGAGGAAAAACTACTTACATATTTGTGTGGCATTCCCTGCTCTAGCTTCTTGGACCCAGGTGTCCAAGGTTTCGTTCTTTCTCCTTTTTGGGGTCATCATAATGGTGACGACACTGCTCAACTCTGCAGGGGATACCAGTAACACTGGTGAGTTCTCTGACCAACCAGTCCCAGGCCTCCATCTTACACTCCAAGCCCTGGAATCCACCCTGCATCAGCCAGGGTTCATGGTTTTGTACCAGGAGCCCAACCATGACCCTGGACTCATGAATATCCCACTTGTGTGCCCAAAAGCACACACCTTCACCAGCACTACCTGCCATATCAACAGTAGATTGAACTCCAATGAATGATGCAGAATTCTCACCTATTGAGCTTTATATAGGCTGTTTTCCATCCTTACACGTCATTTAGGAACATTCAAAAAAGTGCCGCATTGCTTAGCATCACACAAACCAGCTAAGCAGAGCTGAACAGCATGGAAACTCTCGGAACCATGCTTTTAGCAAAGCTTAGCACCACACAAACATTGCTTGCTGGTAACATGTTTATGCACTGCTTAGCATGAATGAGCAGCACTTAGCAGAGCACAACAGTGCCAAATTTCACAATGCTTTTGTTAAATTATAGAAAAATAGTACATTCATTTACAGATATATTCTGCCTGTTTTGGACTTCATCCCAGGACCTACTACACATAAGGCTATAACTGTACCCATGTAGCTAGTTGAATGTTATAAAAACTAGTATACTTTCAAATACACTACTAAGCTACCTGTTAACATTGCTGACCACTGTGCCATGCCAAACAAACATGCTTAAACACACCTATGAATAAATAATTCATTACGTCTGGTTTCTGTTTTTAGATGTCTGTCTGGTGTCAGCTGTGTATATGTGAGCACAGCTTGGCATTGCTGTGCTCTGCACCGCGCCATGCAAACATGCAAAAAACAGAAAAAAACTATATAAATGTAAATATTACACATTTGACCCAATTCACAGTATTTCAACAGTAGCTGGGAGTGGTACAGGCCATCCATGACTCTGGGTAGCCTCTACACTTCTCCCTACACAGATTCAATAACCCTATTCCTATACTCTCCCTCAGCAGCATGCCATCATTAATATGCATGGTGCACTGCCGAGGGGGAACTATGACCATACACATGGATACATTCCATATAAGCTCTAAATGGTACCTACATGGATTTTATTAAATCCTGGGGAATAGGGGGAGTCCCTAGTGATATTCTTAACTAGACACTTTAATTCTTTTTTCTGTTCTCCTACAGATGTCAGTGTGCTGACTGCCAAACAGGTAACAATTCAAAAACCCTTTAAACAAAGGCAATTAGACAAAAAATGAAAACTTCCCTTCTAGGGGTGGTCATTCAATGATTTGTATTTTTCAGTTTGACAATAAGAGGTTTGTTCTGCTCTGCAGTTCTTCTATCAATGTATACTTGTCAGGATTCTCAATACACATTTTGTTGGTTGATTTTATTTCTGTCACATTCCTTCCAGCTTAGCATTACCAGGGAGAATATTTTATGCTGTTATTCAGCACTTTAGCAAGTTGTTATTCAGTGTTTGACTATTTTAACAAAATTTACAAACTTGTTCTAAGAATGTATGACTTTGGAGATTGTTCTATTAAGTAAGGTGGTCCAGCTTGTTTGTTTTCTATTTCACCCAATACTTCTAACTAAATGCTATATTATTCAGGGTTTTGAAAAAATGTTTCATCACTGAGGAAGGACTCATTTAGTAATACCTTATAAAGAAAGTTGACTAAATAAAGAATAATGGCAACATAACACCACACAACATTCATTTCTACAATAAGAGACTAAAGACTAGAAACCAGAAAACTTGCCTTCTCAGGTATGTAATAACTCTCAGATATGTGTGTGCCCATGCGCGCACGCACACACACACACACACACACACACACACACACACACACACACACACACACACACACACACGTGCGCACACACACACACACCATTAGTCAGAGTAGAATTTGCATATCACTGGCATTCACATATAGGCACATGTGTGGGTAAGTGCACACACACACACACACACACACACACACACACACACACACACACACACACACACACACACACACACACACATGCAAACTTGCTCCCAAAGACAGACATCCAGAAACACCATTAGTCCAAATGCAATATATATGACTGGAATTTATAATTATGTGCCCATAGTGAGCTTGAGAATTGGCACCAAGTGGGCCTGACATTACCTATTACTATTTCAGAAGATAAACTATAGTAGCATTGTTCTGGAAATTAATATGTTTGGCTTGATAATGTGTTAACAAGGAGCCTGGAGGCATAAATTTGCCATTGTGATGCTTGCTGGAATAGAGTTAAAGGATACCTAAGAAAGTGTCACTGAAAACTGTTTGGTGTGAACATAAATAATGACAGAGAGACAGAGAGAGAAAGAGAGAGGAAGAAGACAAACTGAACAGGATCACCACCAACAGAGAAATGACAATGTAATGGATAGTGCAGGACATTGTTATGAACATGATAAATGTAAGAAAATACACCACTTCTATGGGGTGAATGAAAACAGTGGTGAACACTGAAATTAGCAGTTAAAATCTTTATTTTTCAAAGTCAGAGTAATTTCCATGCAAAGCCTTCGCAATTTAATCAATTTATCAATGTAACTATCTAAGCCTAAAAGTCATTTGTAGGGTATCAGTGGTGGGTTTCATAAACACCACTATCAAACATTTTACAGACTTTTGCAAAACATTTTGTTAATTTCACAATGATGTCATTCTGTCCTTGATACAGTTCCATATTTTATCAATAAGAGTGTTTAACTTACACTTTTAGGAACATACAAATACACTGCAGACATCACAGTCATTCTAGGATACCCACTTTACATTCATGAGTATGACATAGAAATTGTTCCTCATTTTACAAATGAATGACTAAAATAATTATAGAATAGCTTATTGTACAGACAGCTAAACTGGAGGAGGAGACATTACAAAAACATCTGTGTGAGTACATTTTACAAAATGTGTGCATAAATCTAAAAATATATACACATGCAGATGCATGTATGTGCATGAATGACAAATGTGTAGGTATACGTTTGTGTGTATATATATCTATCTATATATATATGTATGTATATATATATATATATATATATATATATATATATATATATATGTGTGTGTGTGTGTGTGTGTGTGTGTGTGTGTGTGTGTGTGTGTGTGTGTGCATAATAGATTTACATACTGGATCGGTTGAGGTCCGGGTTAACAACGACTGCCACCAGTACTGTTAGCCAATAGGGTGCTGGCAGAAATTGGGCTACTGTTGGCTGAAGGAGGAGAAGATGGGGAAGGCATGGCCAAAGGCTGGAAGAGAGGAGAAAGGCTAGGACTGTGGTAGTGAGTGTTGGAACTTTGAATGTTGGCAGTATGACTGGTATAGGGAGAGAGCTAGCCGATATGATGGACAGAAGGAAGGTTGGTATATTGTGTGTGCAAGAGACCAGATGGAAGGAGAGTAAGGCTAGGTGTATCGGAGGTGGGTTCAAATTGATTTATCATGGTGTGGATGGGAGGAGGAATGGCGTAGGAGTTATCCTGAAAGAACAGTATGCTAAGAGTGTTTTAGAGGTGAAAAGAGTGTCAGATAGAGTGTTGTTTATGAAGCTGGAAATTGATGGTGTAATGATGAATGTTGTTAGTGCATATGCTCCACAAGTTGGGTGTGCGATGGATGAGAAAGAAAATTTTTGGAGTGAGTTGGATGAAGTGGTGATGACTGTACCCAAGGGTGAGAGAGTGGTGATTGGAGCAGATTTCAGTGGGTATGTTGGTGAAGGGAACAGAGGGGATGAGGAAGTGATGGGTAGGTATGGTGTTAAGAAAAGGAATGCAGAAGGTCAGATGGTAGTGGATTTTGCGAAAAGGATGGATATAGCTGTGGTGAATACGTATTTTAACTAGAGGGAGGAGCATAGAGTGACATACAAGAGTGGAGGAAGATGCACACAGGTGGATTATATCTTATGTAGGAGGGCCAGTTTGAAGGAGACTGGAGACTGTAAAGTGGTGACCGGGGAAAGTGTAGTTAGGCAGCATAGGATGGTGGTTTGTAGGATTAAGTTGGTGAGCAAGAAGAGGAGGAGGAGTGTAAGGGCTGCACCAAGGATCAAATGGTGGAAATTGAAAAAGGGTAATTGTGAGGTGGAGTTCAGGGGAGAGTAAAGACAGGCACTGGCTGGCAGTGAAGAGTTACCAAATAGCTGGATAACTGCAGCAGAGCTAGTAATGGAGACTGCTAGAAAGGTGTTTGGGGTGACATCTGGACAGAGGAAGGACGACAAGGAGACATGGTGGCAGAATGAGGAAGTATAGGAGAGTATACAGAGAAAGAGGTTGGCAAAGAAGAGGTGGGATTGTCAGAAAGATGAAGAAAGTAGACAGAAGTATAAGGAGATGAGGTGCATGGTAAAGAGAGAGGTGGCGAAGGCTAAGGATAAGGCATATGAAGAGATGTATGAAAGGTTGGACACTAAGGAGGGAGAAAAGGACTTGTACCGATTGGTTAGACAGAGGGACCAAGCTAGGAAAGATGTGCAGCAGGTAAAGGTGATAAAGGATAATGAGGGAAACATACTCACAAGCGAGGAGAGTGTGTTGAGCAGATGGAAAGAGTGCTTTGAGGAGTTGATGAATGAAGAGAATGAGAGGGAGAGAAGGTTGGATGATGTGCGGATAGTAAATCATGAAGTGCAATGGATTAGCAAGGAGGAAGTAAGGATAGCTATGAAGAGGATGAAGAATGGAAAGGCTATTTGTCCAGATGACATACCTGTGAAAGCATGGAGGTGTTTAGGTGAAACGACAGTGGAGTTTCTAACCAGATTGTTTAATGAAATCTTGGAAAGTGAGAGGATGTCTGAAGAATGGAGAAAAAGTGTTTTGGTACTGATTTTTAAGAATAAGGGTGATGTGCAGAGCTGTAGTAACTACAGAGGGATTAAATTGATCAGTCACAGCATGAAGTTGTGGGAAAGAGTAGTGGAAGCTAGGTTAAGAAGGGAAGTGATGATTAGTGATCAGCAGTATGGTTTCATGCGGGAAAGAGCACTACAGATGCAATGTTTGCTTTGAGAGTGTTGATGGAGAAGTACAGAGAAGGTCAGAAGGAGTTGCTTTGTGTTTTCGTAGACTTAGAGAAAACATTTGACAGGGTGTCTAGAGAGGAGTTGTGGTATATTATGAGGAAGTCGGGAATGTCAGAGAAGTATGTAAGAGTGGTACAGGATATGTACGAGGGTAGTATGACAGTGGTGAGGTCTGCAGTGGGAGTGATGGATGCATTTAAGGTGGAGGTGGGATTACATCAAGGATCAGCTCTAAGCCCTTTCTTATTTGCAATGGTGATGGACAGGTTGACAGACAAGATCAGACAGGAGTCCCCGTGGACTATGATGTTTGCAGATGACATTGTGATCTGTAGTGAGAGTAGTGAACAGGTTGAGGAGACCCTGGAGAGGTGGAGATATGCTCTAGAGAGAAGAAGAATGAAGGTCAGCAGGACTAAGACAGAATATATGTGTGTGAATGAGAGGGAGGATAGAGGAATGGTGAGGATGCAAGGAGTAGAGGTGATGAAGGTGGATGAGTTTAAATACTTGGGATCATTAGTTCAGCCGAAAGAAGATGATGAGGATGATTCCATATTTACATTAAATATATGTATACAGTATAAAGAGCTTTCAATGAACTGTTTAGATATTCATCCCTCACACCCCCTTGTCTATCTCTGCAAACAATAGCTTTCTATGGTTTCTAATGTGTTCTATTAGTACAAACATATTTAAGTGTGTTACTTGCGTACAAGAGAATACAATGCAATAATGTAAACTTTTCTTTAAAGACACAGCATGCTCATTCCTTATTAGGACATTATTTCTTCTCCTCTGGCTATTCACTTTTTAAGCAGACCCTGGTGTTCCATTTCTGTAATGTACAAAGGCATTGTAAAATTGAAAGAAAAGGAAAAACATATTGCTAGGTCAGATATTTTATTTCATCTGCTTAATGCATGTCAATTAAAGTGACTTCAAAGCTTCCTGATCAGGCTGAGTATTTTACTGGCATCATAAACAGTAGTATCCTTTCAATCCTCTAGTTCATTGTCTAGCAACCTTTGCCACTCTATTTGCCCATTTGTTGCTGAAGATGAGATGGTTTGACCTCTGCTGGTAACACAACTTGTTGCAGCTAAATGGAGTTACAGTCACAGTGCTAGTAAAACAAAAAAGTGGCTTAGAGATGTTTTTATCTTTTTCTTTATATTATTATTATTATTATTATTATTATTATTATTATTATTATTATTGCAATACAGGGCATTTTATACCAGTCAATGTCACAAATTGCACATACTTTCAATCATTTATTCATTCATTCACTCACTGATAGTTACTTCACATAGTTCAGGTTCAAGGGGAATTGCAGTCTGTCTTGGCTCTCAGTGGGTATAAGGGAGAGGCACAAATTCTGGTTAACATTTCAATATATTACAGAAACTCCACACTCACATATGGAACACACCTGATGACATTTTGGAGAAACACCAGTTCATCTACAGCATGTGTCTGAGATGGATGAGGAAACCAAACCACCTGGCAAAAAACATGTGGACTCAGGGTAGACGAACATACTCCACACAGATGATACCTCACCAGGGAACTAAAGTTGAGAACCAACCTGCAATGCCATAGTCAAGATCTAAACTCTGTGAGACAGTGGCACTATCTACTATGCCACAACCAAGAACTAGACACTGTGAGACAGGAACACTAACTGTTATGTCACAGCATGAACCAAACATTGTGAGTCAGGGACACTAATTGCCATTCCCATCTGTTAGCTAGATAGCTCTATGATAACCCCTGTTTTTATGCTTTTATTTCAGTTTTGAATGTGAAAGCTGCAGTGGATCACATCTCATCATCTTCTTTTGGCTGTTCCCGTTAGGGGTCACCACAATGGATCATCTGTTTCCATTTCTTCCTGTCCTCTGCATCTTGCTCTGTCACACCAACCACCTGCATGTCCTCTCTCACCATATCCATAAACCTTATCTTAGGCCTTCCTCTTTTCCTGTTACCTGGTAGCTTCTTCCTTAGCATCTTTTTCCCAATATACTCAGCATCCCTCCTCAGCACATGTCCAATAGTTGTTACTCAAAAGGAGTAGTATACTTAGCATTTTGTAAAGTATGCTGGAGTTACTATATAGGCAAAACTGAACGCCATCTTAGGAATAGAATATATGAACATACAAGGGACATTAGTAAACACAATGACAACAATACATTATATAGGCACGCAATGGTATGTAAACAGGCAGATTTCAAATTTTGGGTACTTGAGGAAATTGAACCCATGGAAAGAGGAGGTGATTGGGAGACTAAGCTAGAGTACAGGGAAATGATCTGGCAGCTGAGATTAGACGCATGTAGTGGAAAAGGATTAAATGACCATATATCTATAACTCCGGCGTTAAAAATACTGGCTGCAGACCCAAAGAAAGGGCAAAATGACCAGATGCTAAGAAAAACTGAAAGCCCATAACCTCTAGAATAAAATTATAAAATAAAATTATTAAATAGGTCGCTACACAAAAAGGTTTAATTAGGTCCCTAGGGTTGTAATATACAATATACAATATAAATCCTATTGATTTATTATTTATTTATTTATATTTATATAATTTGGTATTATAATACTAGCACAACATTTTTATCAGTTTTAACATTCTTTAATAAGGTGTATAAATTATGAGCATAATAATTTTTTTAAATAAATAGTTTTTAACAATATTTTTTAAATAATATTTTCAAACAATATACTCAATAAATTATCAGCACCTTTTTAAATAAATTATTAGTATTATATTAATTCATTTATTTATTTATTTATTATCAATATTTGGTGACTTATTCAAACATTTTCTATGGTTATACACATACATACACACTAGAAACAGGTACAAACAAGTACATATGTGTTACATCTGTATATTCCTCATGTTTTTATACATATATATTGACAAATGCATTTATTTTATACATATATATTGACAAATGCATTTACTTTGCACATAGGTATTTAACACAACCTTAATTATTAACTTTCCTTGGTTAGTATGTTAATATGTATTTATTTATTTATTTTTCAACCTACTAATGTGCCTTTTAGCAATTGAATGTATATATTTGTGTTTATATATTTATTCATTCAGTCATTCATTCATTCATTTATTTACCTATATATTTATTCATTTATTTATTTATATTATTGTATATTTACATTATATATATATATATATATATATATATATATATATATATATATATATATATATATATATATCTATGTGTTGAATATATACATATAGGAATATACATTCTTTGTGTATATATATTGGCTCATTTAACACAACTTTATTCCAAATGTCTATTCAGTGTTGCAGAAATCCATTGTTTGAAGTCTAGCCCTTTAATTAATTAATTTATAAGTATATGCAATTAACCAGACAAATGTTCAATCAGTAATTAATGACGTGGGATATATAAAGTAAGAATTGTGAATGGTAACTGGATTCTGAGGAAGTCTCTGGTGTTGGAGATGAAAGCGCTAAATCAGTTACTTTGTCTTATTCGTTTTTTAATTTTACGTGTTTAAAATATTTTATTTCATTTTCGCTTTTGTAATAAATTCTACTATTTAACCCGTGTGAGATCGATGTTTGTATCACCAACATAGAGTGATACGTGGGTAAAAGGACAGCCTTCATTGTATTTGGAACTACTACGCTTTTATAGTGGACTTTGTTTCCATTTCTTCCTGTCCTCTGCATCTTGCTCTGTCACACCAACCACCTGCATGTTCTCTCTCACCATATCCATAAACCTTATCTTAGGCCTTCCTCTTTTCCTGTTACCTGGTAGCTTCATCCTTAGCATCTTTTTCCCAATATACTCAGCATCCCTCCTCAGCACATGTCCAAACCAACGTAATCTTGCCTCTCTGGCTTTGTTGCCAAACCTTCCAACCTGGGCTGACCCTCTAATATACTTATTCCTAATCCTGTCCACCCTCATCACACCCAGTGCAAATCTTAACATCTTTAACTCTAACTTTTTTTTATTGCAGTGGATCACATCTGATTTGTAATAAAACCCATGGTAAAGTATGGCAAACCAAAAATTACATGTGAAGCTGGACAATCAAGAAAATCACAGCTGGTATAACAACCTTTGGATTCTGAAGCTACATAACTCCCCCCCCAGTAGGGTCAAGATTGATATTCATTAAATTCTTGTAATTTGTTTCTAAAAGGGTGTGGAAGCTATGTCGGTTATAAAGGCATTATGTACATGGGTAGGAGAATTACAATCAGGGTTGAGTTTCCTACACAAGAAGTGGAAAACAGGGAGTCTGGAAGTGCATAATACAATCCATCCATGAGCAATCTATCTTTGTCCAGGGTGGCCCTTGCATATTCCAAATGAAACAGCTGCTTTTCTAGGGGATAAAGCCCAGTGTCAGATGGAAGAGGGAATGGCTTGGACAGTATAATGACAGATGCACATTCAGTAAACTCACAATATGGCTTCAAGCTGTCCATATTCCAAGTGTCTAAAGGTGACTCCCAAGAGCTCTCAATGTGATTGCCTTGTACTGATAGCAAATTTGGTACCTACATTATATGGTCTTTTTTACATTATGCTAACAATGAACATTTTTCTAAACCAGTGAATTGACTTGAAGCTCACTGTTTTTTCAAAGGAAAAGCTAAGGAGTTAAATTTGTAGTCTAACTAATGCTCTGAAGGCAGACTTTTCTGTTTTGCTTTTCCCTCCTCCAAAACTAACTTTCCATGACAAAGCTAAGCCCCCTCTTAACTAATTTTCACTGGTATCTGAGAACCACACTGAACACATTTTGGTAAAAAGGCAAGTAAAACACATAATATTTCATTTAAAGATAATCCCTGCTTCCTTTATTACTTTGGAGAGTCAATAATAGAAGCATTGGGAGACCCTGGATTATAGGAAATCTGAACACTCTTCTTCTGCATGTGCAAAATCTCTTTCACTTTCTGAATATGTGGATCTCTGTGGCTTCTGAACTCTTTATGTCTTCTTGAAGTAAGGTATTTTCTTTGAAGCATGCATGCTAAACTGTTATGTTCTATGACTCTGTGGGGGTAATTCAATAAACCTTACATGGAGTGATTCTCTGTGTAGGAATAGTGTTGTGGCCCGAACATGGAATATGGCTATCGAGTGATCCAGGAAAAAGGGCTGGGGGAATAAATGAGTATGTGGACACTATGTAAACAGGGAGGTGTCAACAGAATGCAAATTACCTCACCTGCTGGTGAAAACCATATAAATGAGGTGATTTTGTGATCCAGGAAGCAGAAAGGCATCTGTGTAGATGCCGTGTCTGCAGGAAAAATTTAAGAGGTTAGAAATTGTGTACCAGACTATAAAATTTAAACAGGAGCTATAACAGCCCAAATAAAGGGTAGTATATGTGACAGTAGCCATGCAAATGGCCAAATCTATGGCCAATGACATGAAAAACTGATGCAATATATTAAAAATTATAGTTTTTTTTTTAATACATATGCCATGTTGAAGCAGCACTCAGTGGTGCGCAAACATGCTACTAAGAAAAAAAATAAAAATGTGTAAAATATTAAATATAAAGGTACGCAGTCTTATTGCATTATACTGGCCATCATGCAGAGTCATACAATGGAAGGTAATAGTGGTAGCTAAGGAGATAGGCCCTGGTGTACTGCTGTATCCAGGGTATATGCAATTAGGGGTATGTAAATGAGCCAGGGTTACTGAATCTCAAAAAGGACCACCATGTCCATAGGTACTAACCATGGTAGGGCTAGAACTGTGTTGGTGTAGGCAGAACAGATAGCTAACATTAAAAGGGGGTGTGTCAAGACATGTTTAAGCGGATTGGAGCATATCGGCTCCTGTTTGCGCCCAGCTAAGAAATGGAGGGGGGTGTCTGAGGCTGCTAAGTTATACTTAGCCCCACAGAGCATGTTTTAGCCAGTTAAAGAAAAGCTAAACATGCCCATGTACAGGGGAGGGGCAAATCTGCTGAGCAATGTTTACACTAGCTCCATGGGTTTGCATTGAGCACCGCAGGACTTCAAAGTGGAAGAAATCCAAAACAAACACAAAAATAAACATTTTTCCCGCATACTCTGCATCATTGGAGTAAACACTTGGGAATTTTAACTGACAAAATGATGGGGGGGCTGCTGCTGCTTTGCTACATCTGTATATGTGATTATGATGATGCTGACAATAAGCCCAGAATGAGGAGAAGAGAGATAAGGCCCAGGTTAACCTTTCAGGGGCTACATGAGCTGGAGACAGAGTGCTACAGGGTGGACAGGGACATACTACAGGAACTTACCGAGCTCTGCCGCCCTCACCTCAGACCCAGAGCCAACAGAGGATAACCCATCCCAGTGGAAACAAAAGTATGTGTAGCCTTAAGAATACTAGCTACAGGTACTTTCCAAAGACCTACTAGGGACATCATGGGGGACTCACAGGCATGTCATAGTAACACATACTAGTGAGCACATTTATTTCCCCAACACCCTTGAGGAGAAGACCAGCAATATGTGTCTCTTCCAACATGTAGCACACTACCCAGAGGTACTGAGTGCCATAGACTGCACTCATGTGCACATAAAAGTACCACCTGATGAGGGGGGTAGCGTCTACATCATCCACAAGGTGTATCACTCCATCAACTGCCAGGTCATATGCAATGCCCAGGGCATTATCATCAATGTGTATGCTGGTAGCCCTGGCAGTTATCAAGACTCCCACATCTGGCATGCATCACAGTTGTACCAGGCATTTGCCAGGGGGGACATCCTGCATGGCCATCTAGTGGGGGATGCTGGTTATGCACTAGAACCATGGATGATGACACCCATCAGAAATGCGCACACACCAACTGAAGAATGCCATAATGAGGCACACACACAAACTAGGAACATCATAAAGCATGTATTTAAGCTGCTGAAGTCACTGTTCCACTGCTTTGACATATCTGGTGTAGCCCTGCAGTACTCTCCAGCCACATGTGCACACGTGTTCATAGTATCTGCCATGCTACACAATATGATCCTGCATAAACAGATGCGGCAGGAACATCACAGGGAAGGGACACATAGCCACCCACCATTGTCAAGGTCCCCACAGGCACAGGGGGACTCGGAGGAGGAACCCCCTGAGCCTGTCCTTGTAAGCAGATGCAGATGTGCCCAGTATGCCCTGGCCTTGGCAAAGAGGCAATGCATAGCACATACACTGACAACTTAGGGACCCGGGGACTGGCACCTCACTCCAACTCTAATACACACAGTAAAATGGATGCCAGCCACATCACACTACCTGTATCTTACCATGTATAGGCTGTGTACTGTGTGCATCTGACAGAGTCAGCCCTGAAGCACTGTCATCTCAACTGCTGCAGGCACAAGTTAAGTCATTCTTTTTAACAATGAATAAATGGGAAGTAGACTGTGATAAGATATTTATGGTATTGCTGCATGTATGTAAGGGATTGGAGTGGGCTACCAGGATAGCAGCAGACAGTAGACAGCTGTGTGGGAGAACAGGAACTCACTGTCAAATACTGGCTACCCCAAAATATGCAGTAGGTCCCAAGCCACCAAAACCCACTGCACTGTGTGAGGGACTTACAAACAGCGGGGTCATAGGACAGATGCATGGATGTCAATGTTGGTGTCCCATACATACCTCTCAACCTCTTAGAGCAAGAAATATGTACGAATCCATAAAGAAATGTGGGCCGAAGGCCCAAAACAGGGAGAATTGTTAAATATTGGCCTTACAATTGTACACAGTTGATAGATTAACAGGTTTTGCACTTGCATGAATTCTCTGAAGGGTAAGAAGTCTGAAATTCAAATGTCTGTCATTACTATCTAACTTCAGTCTTAGATTTGCCAGTAATTTTCCAGACTACTGCAATGTTATGAGAAATGGACCCAAAATGTGAGGCAAACATCTGGACATTCTGCAAAAATCTCTACAGCTGAGCAGTATAGTCCCCTACCCCCCCACATATTCATCTTCCAACTGCAGTAACAGTTATATTTGTAAGGCAATAGCAGCAGGCCATACATTCCCAGGGCCCTTCCAATCAACCTGTTATCATGTTCTTTTTACACAATATGTAGAGGTCAATGTGCAATCTATGTGTGTGGATAATAGTATCAGGAAGTAGACAGTACTGACTGCTGGCTGTTGTGGCTCACTGGGCTAAGTACATTACTGTGGGTGACAGGGTCCATGGTTCAAGACTGGCTGTGCCTACTGTTTTGCATGTCAGTTATACCTATGGTAGGTGTTCTACAGGCTGTCTAGGAGTCAATATTTGTTACTGCAGGAAAGGTGGACAATGGAGGGACAAGGGGCCACAGATATGGGCAGTGCACAGCTCTGAGTAACCTAGATGGTGCCTACTAGAACAGCCGGTTGTGACAAGTCAGTCTATCACCAGGATACAAAGGCTGCCATGTAACTGTGTCAGCACTCACAACAAGTCAGGGAGCACCATCCATACCCCAGGAATGTCAGGGTTTCTCAGAATGTCCACACGTATGCCTCATATATCTGTTCTGTTTGTCATAATATTGTATTTGTCTGGAAAACTATTGGCCAAACAATACAGTTTGATGTGAAAACATCAATGACAGATGGTTGAGATGCAGACTTCATACCCATAAGAAAATGCAAGCTAATACAACATCAGTCTACCAGCTGTCTATGTTTGGAAGAGCAATATTAAGATGATATCCCCGTGTCTGTCCCTGTGTCCGACTGTGATATATGGCTCTGTCAAGATGTCTGCCTGCAACAGTTTGAGAAGTATGGCCAACATGTAGCCTTAGAAGGACAGTGCAACACAAACTGTCTGAGAACCACAGCAGATGTATGGAGCACAATGCTGGCCAACCAGCTAAACAGGTACAGTCAGAGGTGTGTAGTCCATAACCCTGTGTGAATGATGTTACAACTTCTATCCCAGTCACACCATAACTACAACTATATAAGAGCAGCAATGGTGAACAAAGCCTGTTACTGGAGCAGACAAGGACAAAGGCCCACATATAAGGGGAAGGAGCAGCCACTGGCTACACAAACATAGAATGTGTAGACTAGAACACAGTGCAGTAGCATGGGTTCCCTGCAATGTATGGAGTCAGTAGACAAATGTCTGTCAATGATTTTGCACATTAACCTCTACTGATCTGCAACTGACATACCAGGACGTCACAGTGCTGTGTAAAATGTACCTCACATGTTATGCAAAACTCTGCTCAGTCCAATACACTCTGTACCCACCCTAGATATGATTCAGGTAAGGATAGCACACAGCCAGGGGATCCCACAGCCAGTATATCAGTGAGGTGCTGGCTGCTTACAGAGGCTTATCATCTAATTGGCTGTAGCAGAAAAAATCCTGGAACGGAGTACAGGTAGGTCTTGACTGGAGTCCCACTCTTATTATTGGTGGTCATACTGGGCATGCTCCTACACTTAGCTACTTTCAGCCCATGTCTGAACCCACATCTGACTACAGAACTGGGATGTACATATATCCCTTCTGCATACAGACAACTATGTACACCTTAACTGCCTATCCCCACCCCCATCAGACATGTTTACAACCATCTATCCATATGTGGTACATATAAGATTTATCTGGATCTGTGGACTATGATATACATACAGATATATAGGCAACATATACAAATATATCATTTACAGAGAGGCAGAGACAGGGAGGGAGAGAGACAGAGAGAGAGAGAGAGAGACAGAGACAGAGAGACACAGAGAGACCCTGAAAGGCATAGACTGATATACTGAAACACCCACGTGTACACCACTTTTAACCAGTGGCATGTGCAAATACTATGATAAGGCCCATTGTGTAACAGTAGGTAGGGAGGGATTGTAATCTCACATCAGGCACCGTGTGTGTGTGTGTGTGTGTGTGTGTGTGTGTGTGTGTGTGTGTGTGTGTGTGTGTGTGTGTGTGTGTGTGTTTCTGTATGTATTACATGTACAGCAGAATACTCACATTCAACAGGCCTATAGCTGTGTAATGGCCACCCATATTTTGGCCTTGTGACTGCTGTCATCCACAACAGTGGTCTCCTTGTCAGCAGCTAATGGTGTCATCCACCCCAACAGCACTGGAAGACACTTTCTACATGTGTAATTCCCATGGTGCATGCAAGTAATAGTGCTATAGTGTAGACAGATAGGTAATGGTTCAATTCCCAACAACGCTGAGTGTGTTTGTGTGTATATATAAGTATATTCCCTTGTGGCTTTATGTGTTTACTGCCTATGTGTGTGCAATACCAATACATTCTGAGGCCTTTTCCACCCTGTTAACCCCCCATTGCCCTACTTTATAGGGCCTGCTGATGTCATCCACCTTAGATACAATATTGGACACTCTGCAGACATATAAGTTCTGTAGTGCACAAGATAAGTATGTAGCACTATAGTACATGCAGCTAGATAGGTAGGGGTTCTAATCTCAGGACTACCAACTGTGTGTGTTGGTTATACCATTTTGAGGCCTGTCCCACCCTGCTGACTCCATCATCACATTAATTTACAGGGCCTGGTAATGTCATCCACCTTAGATGCACTGTTTGACACTCTGCAGGCCATACCTCTCAACTGTATACAGTTTTGCAGAATGTCCAGATGATTGCCTCATATATTAGACTGTGTGTCATAAAAGTGTGGTATCCTGGCAAATCATTGGCAAATCATTATGAGTTGAAGTCAGAAAATAATGACAGACAGCTGAGTGTCAGACTTCATACCCTTCACAAAACTAAAGTTAATACGAAACCTGTCACTCTATCAGTATCAAAGTTTGTAAGAGCAATATGTAAAACCTTACCCTATTTTCTGGCCTTTATCCCCACATTATTGGCGGCTTTGTCTACATGTGCTGTTCTAAGAGATTGAGAGGTATGCTCCTGGTGTGTAAGCTCTGTGGCATATGCAATAAAAACATAAGACTTTAGTGCATACAGCTAGATAGGTAGGGGTTCAAAACCTAATACTGGCAACTATATGAGTGTATGTATTGGTGTATGCATATCCCCTGTAGCAGCATGGCTGTCTTGCCTGTGTATGTGGGTGCAATGCTTATACCATTTTGTGTGCCTGTGCCACCCTAACTCCACCATCACCAACCTATTCATGGCCTACAGAGGACATGCACATTTGATGCAGAGTTACACATTTTCAAATACAATAGCACTGTGCTGCATGCAATATGTGCGGTGGGCTGTAGTGTGCATAACTAGATAGATAGGTGGTGTAATTCCAAAAGTTGCAACCCTCTCTGCATGAGTGCTGGAATGCATGCCCCCCTGCAGCAATGTGTGTGTGACACGGTTATACCATTTTAAGTGCCTGTTAACACCCCAGTGGCAATCCTGACAGCACCTGCAAATGTCAACCACCTGAATAGTAGTGGCAGACACTGAAAAACTGTATAAGCTCCGTGGTTCATGTGCTATGTATATTGTGCTATCTTATGTATAACTAGCCAGGTAGGTGTTCCACTATCAACAAAAGCAGTTCATGAGTGTGTGTGTGTGTGTGTGTGTGTGTGTGTGTGTGTGTGTGTGTGTGTGTGTGTGTGTGTGTGTGTGTGTGTGTGTGTGTGTGTGTGTGTTTGTACACATGTATATCCCCTTGCAGTAGTGTGCTTGTATTAGGGCCACAAACATACCTCCCAACCCCTTAGAGAAAGACATCTGGAGAAAGCCATACAGAAAAGTGGGATAATGCCCAAATATTAGGGCCAATCTTTAAATATTGCTCTGACAAACATACAAATTAGATAGCATAACAGGTTGTGCATTTGCATGCATCGTCTGAAGGATGTGAAGTCTGACAGAAAATCTCTGTCATTATTGAGTAATGTCAGTCTTTAATGATTTCACACTACTTTGCCAGAAAACCACAATGTTATGCAAACAGAACAAAAATATGTGGCAAACATCAGGACATTCTGAAGACATCTGTAGAGGGGAGAGGTATGGCCACCACCTGCCCCACCCTGTAGGTTGCAGTCCATGTTCAACTAGGTGTGACCTGTGCCAATGACACAAACAATGCAGAGGTCCCCAGAGTGTAGGACCACAAACATTTTCTAAGGATGTCTACCACTTGCATAAAGCAGTTATTTCACATCAGAAGCACCTTATGGGTATGAGAAATAGCAAAACCTATGGTAATGTGACACAAAGAAGCTGTCATATTGGCAAACAAAGGGAAGTCTTGTCTGTTGCACTTGCTGTGGATTATGGTATGTCCTGCCAAGTGTCACTATACTACAAGACGTGTCCCACAGTCTACATTTGATAAAGTGTCAACCCTACTCTGTGTTGCCTATGTGTGTGCAATATATAGACATGTGTACACCCTGTGAGCACCTGCCACCCACAATGACCCACATGTATGAAGGCAGGAATGCTAACCCCCACCTCCCACATATGTAAGTACCACATAAAGCTGTGGCAACTATAAGTAGTGTGCTGTCTGTCATTGACCCACAATCTGATGTTAACACACTGCAATAGTGTCATACAGTGGGTATGGAATGGTGCCCATGTCCTGGCCTCCATCTGAATGCAGAAAACAGTGCCATCATACCATATGTCGAGGACAGGGACCCACTACTTCCCACATCAATGGCAACACCATAAATGCACAAACTGCATTGACAGACCTGGCTACTCAGGTTGATAACACTGTTGCATTCAGCCATCAAGTACTGGCAGTGGTCAGAGTATATATTAAGCAAACAAGAAACAATGCAACCATCAATAAGACAGAATGTTTCTAATCTTATAGATCATATAATATTACTAATGAATCAACACATTACTGGAAATGGATACTCATAATCTATTTATAAAACAAATAAAAAAATAAAAACTTATAATAATGACAAAATATGGAATTATTATAGATCAATTAATGGACATGTGCCAAATGACAGAGACAAAAAAATAATTATTCTCTCTCCAAAGCAGACATCACTTTCACTACATTGGAGACTCTTTACGTGGCAATTCATACACAGATCTTACTGAACCCCTCATAAAATGGAACTTATGTTTAAGAAAAATATTGGCTGCTGGAGTTGTGATTTATCAATAAAAGCAGACTGGCAACATATGTTCTACGAATGTCATTTGATTAAACCATATTGGGATAAAATAAATTATTTTCTGCAAATGGTATTCAATGACAAATTCCAGATTTCCAAATCTATTATTTTGTTTAATGCACCTGTACCTTACTGTGTACCAAGAACAAAATATTTAATCTTGTGGACTCTCCTAGCCATTGCAAGGAAGAACATTACATTAAACTGGAAATCCAAAGCTTCTCCAACTTTTAAGCAATTCATGAATATGGTGTCAGCAGTATCGCAATTGGAAATGAACACTATTAAAGGAAGAACTGAAAGAACTACATCATTATATATAGCATGGCAAAAAGTAACGGAAATACTGGAGAGTAATGACTGTAGCAGATTATAATCAGGAAACAATTGTATAGAAATTCAATTATATGCCAACAATAGACACCCTTGTAAATACTTTATTTTGGTTTTAATGTTTGATATCTGTTTAGAGGTTTTAGCCAACCTTTTCAAATAATTTGTAAATGCTTCACTGTCATAAATAACCTGCATTCACGTTTTCTTGTTTTTGGAAATGAATAAAAATATTTACAAAAAAAAAAGAAGAAGGCTTGGACATGTTGCACCACATAGGTAAAGGGACTGCATCCAGACAAAAGATGGACATTACCTCTGTATAGTCCTCAGTCAGTATAACAATACATTACCAGCATGGCCGGTCGGGTATGTACCTATTCAGACATTGCACCAAATGGAAATGGTATGTTAACACCCACAAAGGTTATACATGGCCATCAACACCTGTTCTATGTAGACAGCCTTGAATCAGTACTGCCCCACTCGGTATCAGACAGGTTGTACACAGGTGGGCCGTGGGATACCTAGATGGCAATGTTGTGCTCAGCCCTTCAAAAGCTGTCCCATATATGTCACTAAAACTCTATGTGCATTACAGGCACAACAGGCCTGAATCACATATGAGACAGCAAAAAAAAAAAAAAAAAAGCAGCTGGACAGACAGGTTTGTCTCCCACAAGCTGCCCTGTCTCAGGAATGCACTCCCCAAACATGTTAAACATTGTAGATTGTACCATGCAGACCCTCATCCACTGCATCAAGGTTGAGTGGATGGGAAAAAAACATCTGTCCAAGGGGTCCAAACAGTGTCCAGTAATGCCAGGGGTAACAGGCGCTGATCGA
The DNA here is from genome assembly GCF_019279795.1 of Protopterus annectens. NCBI lineage: Eukaryota > Metazoa > Chordata > Ceratodontiformes > Protopteridae > Protopterus > Protopterus annectens. The sequence goes on from NC_056744.1 coordinate 708,018,384, forward strand.
TGATTCTGTTGGGAAGAAAGTAATGGCTAGGCTTGTAAGGACTATGCATGTAAGGTTATGCTGTCTGCCCCCATTGTCCCTCACACAGTGTTACATGCATATGCACCCAGGTAAACATGCACATGTACAGCCGTAACTTTGTGATGGAAAAGAGTTTGCATTGCCACTACACCATGCAGAGGTTCTGTAATGGCAGCAGCTCACCATGACTGAAACACACAGACATCTGGAACAGAAACAGAATAAGGTCTGTGAGACAACAGTCAGTCAGCGGTGGTAACAACAATAAAGCATCATGGCAGAAAGGTACATGCACTTTGATGTGTACACATGACAATTGCCAGCAGACAGTACCTTGCAGGGCATAACAGAACTTCACTACAAACTGCCATTGAGTGTACTATATTCACCCTGTGCCTCTGGAACATATTAGCATGTCCCTGCATCAATAGTATGGATAACAGGGATGTGGCACAGGTATCAGCATATGCACAGGGTGGGGTGTGGGGTTGCCAAAGGTCTAGGCTTTGCCATACATTTGACATTGTGTGTGAGTGTGTATGTCTGGAGGGGTGCTGATTAGCTGGGCCATGGAGAGGAGCTGTGTGTGTCTGTTGGTGACCTGCATGTGACAGTGATGCGTGAGTGTGTGCATGCACACTGTCAAGCCATGTGCTAGCCCTACATGAGAGTATGTTGGACAGCTGTGGACCATATAAGCAGAATGCACAGTTCACCATCTCCGGCCATGAACATGGGAACTGATTCTTCCAGGAGTGGCACTGGCACCATCATGCCCTAGGCCAGATGCAGTGCTACTTCCTGACAGTGACCATTTTCTGCTGGGTCTGTGTCCCTCATGGGACCGCCCAGGACCACATGGTCATGGTCAGCCATGTTGTGGTGTGGATAGCACCCTCTCTTTGGTAGTGCTGGTGGTACTGCCACTACAGGAGAATGACTGTGCATGGCCACACAGGCTCTCAGCTGATGTTGTTGCTGATTTACCTCCACATGTCCGACACACTACTCCCACCACATGTTCAAACACAGACAATGCACAGTTGAGGACTGACAATGTCTCACCCCACCGTCTATCCACTACATCAGTGAAATGATGTAAGGCATCACCAATGCCATGGAGGGAGTCATGCATGCCAGGCAGCATGGCATCCGTGACTCTGAGCATCTGTCAGATTACCGTTCACAACATGCCTGTGCCTCCATGATGGACCAAAACATGCATTGGGTGACACGTGCTGTGACACCTCTGACAGGGGCTGAATGGGCAGCAGTCCTTCTTTGAGCACCCCTGTCAATCTGCCTGTTTGGGACCTCACCAGCTTTCTGGCTATAGCTAGTGTCTACAGTGACAGATGCCACAGTCACCACACTCCCCTGTTCTATGCCACCACCCTCTGACTGCCCAGTATCTGTGGCTGCTGGGGACTGGGTATGTGTGGGCATACTGAATGTGTGCATGGACATTGGGGTGGAAGAGGGATGTCAACCAATGGGACAGATTCAGCCCCCAACAACCCCACCTGTGCCACACAATGGCCACCATCATTATCAGAGTCTGATGACACACTGACATCAGGTTGTGAAGGGGACACACTCCAACCCCCATGGGCACCTGTGAGGGGAAGACAACATGAAAACATTAATTCCTGCACTATAATGTCTGCTGCTACACACACACACACACACGCACACACACACACACACACACACACACACACACACACACACACACACACACATGCACACACATACAGGTGAGGTGCCACAAAGGCATTATACAGACCACTCCTTCTGACTGATGCCATGCACAACACACAATCAGACCACAAGAGACACACTCTGGACAGGCCCCGAACAACATGCAGTGCAGCTACATTCAGTTCATGTTGCTAATAATATACACCTGTGAGATACATGACAAGACAGAGTATGTGATGGACCTTCACCTAAAACACAGTTCACCCGTTTACACAATAGTAATTTACCCCTGTATAGCAGACTGGCTACACCTGTACAAAACTACTTGCTAATATGTTACAGCTCCTGCAAATATGCAACTGTGATTACCAATGTGATGCACTGCAATGAACACCACCACAAGTGAACATGCACATATTGCAATATGGCTAAGCTTAACAGTCATGTCCATGGCAAACTGGCAGCCCTTAACATGCCTAAGGTATAGGTGAGCCATAACAAGACAGTTCCCAGCTACAGGTTAATGGTCCCCAGCCACACCAGAGGTATCTATGGATGTGGGGGAGAGGTATTGTCAGCACACACACATGGCATTGGTACAGAATATTATGTGCATTTATCAACATGTACAGTACAAGCTGACCCAAATTGCTGACATTCACAATATGTGTGCACACGTGTGCATTACAAAACCCCACCCACAAATGCAGACTGACCTAACATATGTGTACAGGTATACAGAGGCTACCACTATGAATGCTACAGTATTAATGTGATGACCACTGGAGGCTTACCTGGATGCTTTTTGACTGTGGAATGTGTGCCACCCACCTCCATGAGATATGTACTGATGGTTTGCCAGGAACTCCTCTGTGGCTGAGAGTGGTGGTTGTGTAGCAGGCCCTCCCCCTGTGCCAGCACAGTCCCTGGCCACAGCTGCAGCCCTTTGCCATGCATGATGTATGATATCTGTAGCAAGGTATCGGTCCTGTTCATAGCTCCTGTCCTGGTGGCCCACAACATTCACTGTTGCTAAAAGGCCTGCCCACAGTGCAGCATATTGTTGCTATTTATGGTGAGTCCTTGACAACAGCACCTGGTGATGAAGTCTCAGGGCATCAATAGTTGCAGCGGTCTCAGCTTCTGAGAAGGGTGGATTGTGACATCTAAACATCCCACCCGAAAGACATGAACAGGGGAACACATCACAGGACTGCATACATTGCTCACCATTATGTACACACCCTACACATCCACTTTTGCCAGCACTATCCACCGCTAATCCCCACATCATTCCCCACCATCTATCAGCACAGTATGTCTGTGGCTATGGGCAACATAGTGGCAATACAGCATGCATTGTCCTCCTGATCCTGATGTTCCATGTTACTTGCTGTATGTGCTATGAGGTGTTCAAATGCATTTACATGTTGCACCTATTACTGCTTGTTCGTAGCCTCTCTACATGGTATGCTATGGTGTTAGCCTCCTAGTGTTGTAGTAAGTCCATGGGTTGTAAGTCCACCCCTCAGGTCTCTCTGGCCTTCCTCCCTCAGATTCTGGACTATATGGATGGACAATGTCCTACAGTTACCCCTGTCACTGTGTTTTTTTATGGGTGCCCTGGCACAGTGTAGCACCTGCCTCATGTACATGGATGGACAAACATCTACAAACACCACCAAGGAACACACTGTGTGAGAGATGCAATGACAGTAGGAACCTGCAGTCCATGCTCTCTCCCTGTCAAGGCTGCCTATCTGTCCCCACACAGGTTGTCAACAGAATCAGTACACCTCACACACCAGCCACACCTACACAACACACACACATATGCAGTGTACCTCAACATATCCACAAACAACAGAGACCCCTGAGGCAAAGCCACATATGAATGCCACAACCATACACAGCAGATACCACACATAGTCACACACCTGTGTCCCACAGCCATGCAGACATCAGCACATGTCACACATGTTACACATAGGAGACTCCATTGTGAGACACAGTGATGTGTCTCTCACCTAGCTGTATATGTGGATGGTCACAGTTACTTGTGTGTCAGGTGACAGGCTCCGCCATATCGCATATGAACTGCTGTCTCTCACCAGCAGGTATTGTCATGAGTCTGTCACAGCCCATGTTGGCGTGGCTGACCCTAAGATGTATGCCCCTGGACTATATGCAGTGAGACATGGGTGAGCATACTGATTATGTGCCTAAGTCAGGTATGTCCCTAGCCTTATGCAACATTCTGCTGTCACCCACATTGAGCCAACAATGCATTCAGGAAGTGATTGACCTTAACATGTGGCTTTTTATCTTGTGGTATTCCAGGGGGTTCCAGTACCAGTGAGCCTGGGATGATATGGTCAACAGACCATGATCATATGCGACAGGTGGTCTCCATCTGTCTCACCTGGTCTTCAGGTATCTGGCAATGGTTCCCACCACCCCATACTGCCTTAATTAGGAAAAGTGGTAATGTTAGCAATACCAACATACAACTGTCAGCACAGCACACACACTGAAGGATACGTTGACCTGTCTGCTGAACATATGCAGTACATAAATGCGTATAACAGGGATGACATACCACTATCCGAGACAAAGTAGCAGCAGGTGCCCATTTAAAAGCAATGTCTCATTACTGTGAACAAGAAAATGGGATTACTCCTGGAAACCTGCACAGCAAACCCAGAGCCCACAGTGTCAAAATCCACTACAGACAACCATCTCCCGTGCTGCACATATGTCTGCAACATTATAGAAAGCACATGCTTCTGCTCACTTGTGGTAGTCAAGGACACCGGCTACATCAGTGCTGTAGGTATAGCATACGTGATGACCTGACAGAGCCAGTATGTGCCCCCATCAGTACATCAGGATGTTCACAGTACCTGTCCTCTTCTCCTATATGTAGGGAACAGGTTATCACTGCCATGTGTAAGTCATGGTACACATCCGCCATGGGAGTCTATCACATAACAGGATGCATCCTACATGACCCCAAGCATAACCTTGCAACAACATAAGCCATTGTATTCAAAGAAGGCCTGATTACCTCCTTTGTCCCAGCTGTGTAAAGGACAACCATTGTCACCCATTTACACTAAGGTGGTGCATCCACCAATCTGTCACATTATACACCCATCAGCCTAACTCGGTTGTTCTGCAAGGCCATAGCACAGTTTATAGTGAATCTCATTAACAAGGACATTGGCAACCTCCATCACACACAGTTAGGCTTTGTGAAGGAAGGGATCATGTCTGTTACACTCGGTTGACCTCTTCGACACAGTCACCAAACCATGGATAGGGAGGTGACAGTGCACACTGCCTACCTTCACTTGGACAAAGTCTTTGACAGTATAACCCACCTGGCCATGATAGGTATACACTCCCAAGTATGCATCACACCATATGTTACCATAGGGGTAGCACAGTGGCATGCTGACATGACCCAAATTAATACACATAGGAGGATCTGCCCCAAGCGGTTGACCCATAGCTAGAAATATAACCTGTTGTTCTGTGTTTGAACCTCTGTTATGTGTGATGTACACATCTGTGGTGCAGGGCACAGCCATTGGCCTATGGCTGACCATGTCTGCAGATGACCGCATGCTGTGTACTGTCAACGTATTCCCTAATGATGTGGACATCTTCCTAGGAGGGTCTCATGCAGATCATTGTCTGGTGCCAGAAACATGGCCTCAGGCCACATAGCAGGACATGCAGTGTCAACTCCCTTGGGGAGAGTGAAATTCCCACATATTATCACAGTTCTATCAACATCTTAGGCACACTATCAGTCCTGTGGGATCTGTGCACACAGGTTGATGGCAACATGACATTTCACCACCATTTTTTTCTTTTCTATGGTAAAACTTCTACTTGGCCCACCTTATACCTAAGGGTATTTCATGCAGGGACATGGGGTCCTAACATCCCTGTATTCCCCACAATAAGGCCCAGTATTGTGTAAAATGTGCCGTCCATCATTCACCTCACACAGCACATGCAGCAGCTGAGGACATCACAGAGGTTCTCCATCAGGGAGTGCCAGGGCCTCAAACATCTACGACACAGACATAGGCTATAAGCCCAAACCTCTACCCAGTTTCATACATACTCCTCAGAGGTGACCTCCGTCTGGCATGCAAGGCATTCATGGACCCCACATTGTTGGGACTGCTGCACAAGTGTAACTCAAGCTCCATTCTATTAACACACACACGTGACCTCAACCTGGTGTGTGACATCAACTGGTCTTCTTGTTGGCCCAGATGTGTGTCCCACACACTCATCCTGCTGTGGAATGGTTACCCTGTCCACATCAGGCAGGGTAGTTATTTACACCTTTGCAGGTGGAACCTGGATAACTGGATGGCTAACTGTGCAGACACCCTTGGGATACCACCTATGTCCCTGTTGGAATGAGGCATCGGGTGCTGCCTTGCATACAAATAGGCTAACATGTGGCTTAGGCATATGGGGTCTCAAGGCCCAAAGCCTAGTAACCTCATATGGCCCTAGGTATACCAATTATGGCCTGTGTGCTGTGACAGACTATGTTGTCATATGTCGATACCCATCACTGCCATCGACTGCAGTGTGCCCCCTATGGGCAACATTACAGTTCCATGTCATACAGCCAACATCCGACAAATACGTGAGTGGTACTACAAGTGCATGTGGACATTCCAGCAACATCTGTGCTGCACAGTAACTGAGAGCAGTGCATATGTGGTGTTGGGTACCTCCTCATAGGTGTCCAACATCTGTAGTACCCAGATATTTGCTGAATGTGTACATGTGCCTGACATATGTGGACCCCATGCCAGACAAATGTAGATGTCTGGAAACCAGCTGGACAATATGTAATGGGTATCCCCACAGTGTGGGGAATGTGTCTGTGACATGCCAGACCCCTCTGAACACAGTAATGGTACAGCAATATCTGGTACCATATGCATTCCCTTACATTGCATGCTCAGTATGTACACACTGTTGCTGAGGTGGAACCTGTGTCCCCTCATTACTACTGCCAATAACCTGCCCATAACCTGCTGTCCTGCTGCAGGGGGTCACCAGGTATGCTAGCCATGGCTGTGAGACAATGAAATACAGGTGTGAAGTACACAGTGACCTAGCCAGAATACATCAGGAAGTCAGGCATACCTGGACAATCTTTGAACTAACTCTATATGACATTCACAGACGGAGAGGGGCTCACTGGCAATACATGATGTGATATGTCAGCTGTATCCACCAGAAGTTACTGTCACTACTGTACAACAGACAATCCAGTGGCATTCGTATGTGAGCTGACCATTGCTGAGAGGGCTCAGGGGCCAGAGTTGCAATCTATGTCAGTGTAGACAGAGCCAAAAGGCAAGAATGTAGGTGCTGGACAGCAGACTAACAGCAGCATCTCATTCCAAGATATGTTGTTGCGACCTAGTACTGAAATTCCTATTTCTCATGACTGCATCCCCCATCTGTATTCCATAGCATGGTTAATTCCATGACATACCTGGTATAGTGCTGTACTCCTATGTGAGCAGAAATCCAGTGGTAGCTTTCCTTGGAAATCTCAGTCTGTCTTCATAAAGACAGTCACAAACCTCTTCACCACAGGTAGCAACTTGCCTTTTGTAGGTAATGTTCATGAACAGGTGATTGCCTGTGCACCAATCTGTGACTCCCACTTGCTAATATCATCCAAAACAGCTGGGTTGCATTGCCATTAGCAATTGACATGGCAACAAAGTGCTACAATTAAGGCCTTCATGTAGGCCTTGGCCCTTTTCCTGGCCTGTGTGGAGAACATTATCGAGGTGTGGGTGCTACAGCATCACAGAGGGTAGGTAGAAATGTCATTCACTATTTGGATCAATGTGGTATGTCCACAGTTTTGCATGCTGTGTTTGGCCATTGTTAACAGACTTTCTGACACTGTGGCAGGTTACTCTTTAACAATCTATGTTGGGGTCAGTAAGGAGACAGGCAGATGTGAGCGTCATACATCATTTTTATCTGAATGTGCATGCTGCTGCAGTTGATGCTTGTGTATCAGCTGTGTATGTTTCTAGGGGGAGACTGACACATGTCCCTGTCACCTGAACATTCCCCCCAACCTTTTATGTATGGGTGTTGTGTGGATGCCCTGTTCTAGGTGTTTGGGAGGTATGGTAGGTCTGTAGCAGGTAGCTGAACATACTGCTGCATGTGTAGCAGGCCACAGCTGCTATATTCTGGCCAGGACTCCTACTGGGATTGTGAAGACATTGGGGGACTGCAAGCTGTATATGCCAGTGAGGGAGCAGTGTCAGCTCTTGTGTCACAGTATGGGCAAGGTCAGAGTACACATAACAGTCCAGGTGAGGCATGTGTCTCTGGTACATATGTTAAGTAGTAGTGTCATCCAGAGAGTGGTAGGAGACATTTAGGACACATATTCATATTTATGACATGTGTCCCACCCCCAGGCCTTTGATGTGCTACTGTGGGTGGCAGTGACTGCAGTACCAACAGCCAGGTCTGCTGGACATTGCAGGGCTCAGTTATTTCTAGGTTGTATTGCCAAGCATGTAGTTGACATTCAACAGACTGGACTGTGGGTCTGAACTGTGGGTCTGAACTGTGGGTGTCCAGATGTCAGACATGCTTGGAATGAAATAGATAGAACTACTGAGTCATCATTATGGAGGTGTAGTTGAAAGACATATGTGCATGCATACAGTGTGTTACACAAGATTATCATGCACATGTGTTTGGATAGTTATGATGTGTGACACTGACCTGTCTGTCATGCTTTTGTAAACTTAATCTGCACTGACTTGCCAGTACTTCATCACACCAAATAGGTTTGATGACAACCATTCCATAAATAGGTGACACAACTGTGAACATTCTGCAACACCCTGTGCAGTTGTCAGCTGTACCTGATATCGCATGTCTCCTGTTAATCCATCAACATGTCTTTGGCTGTATACTGGTTCAGTGTCTGCATCATAGGCCCAAGTATGCTGTCATTTATCACATTATATGTAGAAGTAGTGTTACTGGTAATCAAGATATCTTTGTAAAAACACCAGTAATTCCCCAGAGTTGAGGTCGCCTACTGGTGTAGTGCACTGAACTGTAGTTCAGAGGGTCCTGGAACCAATACTTGGCAGGGGTGTTTTTTTACCCTAATTTTAAATTACTGTAATAAATGATATATTTACAAAAGAAGCAGCAATTTCCCCAGAACTGAGTTGGCCTAGTGATGTGTTGATCGGACTGTAGTTCAGACGGTCCTGGGTTCAATACTTGCCAGTGGTGTCTTCTTCCCTAATGTTACATGACTGTACTGCATGATATAGTTACAAAAGCAGCAGCAATTTTCTAGAGCTGAGTTGGCCTACTGATGTGTTGGTCTGACTGTAGTTCAGAGAGTCCTGCATTCAAAACTTGGCAGGGGAGTCTGACTCTACTGCATGGTTTATTTACAAAAGCAGCAGCAACACCTCAGAGCCAAGTTGGCCTAGCAGTGTGTTGCTCTGACTGTAGTTCCACAACAATAGAATTGCATAGCATACGGAACACAGGCATAAGTGGCATAACAGTCATTATTTTAACAGCATGACAGTTACAGTTACAGCAAAAGGCCAACAATAGTGGAATTTCAACAAGGTATGTTAGCATGCAACCATTTAAATATATAACCAATAATACAACACAAAATCCAACATTCGGTTTTCAGAACAACATATGTGGAAATGAAACCATAACCGTAGTATAAGAATAATAATTCATGATGCAGATAAGGGGTGGGGGAGAGAAAAACATTCCATTAACAACTGTATAGGTATATTTTTTTACAATAGTACTGCTGAATACTCTACAGGTCTGCCCTTACTTTACATCTACATGTGGCCTATAGTTTCTGTAGCATGTACATACCTCTCAAGCTGTCAACATAATATGGTATGGGCCAAGCTGTAAGAACTATAGGTACATAACTACGGGGGACTTGTACATGTCAGTGTAACATACCCTGCACTGATGTTGTGTGAGTGTGTTACTGGCATATTTCAACTGGATTTATATCTGTGTCCAAGGTTATTGGCAACAATGATCACTAGCCTTGACAGCATGACACTTGAGAGACATGTATCGTCCACAGAGCATGGAGTATATACCTATCCTGTTGTCATTCATAGGCATGGTAGACATTAGTATACCATTCATACAGCTACTACAGACATTTCTTTACCTGTAAGTCCTGTGTGGGGAATATATGTTAACAGTATGTGACTATTTCTATAAACAGTCAGTACTACTTGTCTGCTACTATAAATACATCTTACTACCAGTCCCTGGATTCAAACCTTGGTCTGTGTGTGCAAACATAACAACATCTACAGTGCTTATCCCACTGAGCTACTGGGCCACTGCTGTGTGTTAGCAGACTGACATGTGCCTGGAGCTCACCTGCTGACAAAGTCTGACCTGGTAATATTGGTAGAGTGTCACAGGAGACTACAGTGACAGGTGAACATACATGCATGAGATTCATGCATGACAGAGATAGTAGGTGAAGTGTGTTGTAATACTTGGAATGCAGGTGTAAACAATTAGCCCCTAGTGGATGGGAATATGTGTGAGCTGTACAGAACATATCAGGGTGCTGGGATGCCTACCTGACCCATATACATTTGAGAAGCTATATTTGCAGTCCACAGCTACTACTGTGTCATACTTGCCTGCATCAGCATACCTACATTCAGAAATGCATATAGCTGAAATGCAAAGGTTAACACCAAACAATCCTGATGGAAAAACACCATAATACCTTACACATTACTATTCAAGGTTCAGATGTTATTGCATAATATATATCAAATTGCATTCTATCTTGGTTGTACAGCTCCACAGCTACACTTTAGCATAACAGTTCTTTTGCAGCCAAACTTGAGTCACTTCATGGTGTTATACCCATATCTGCTTTGCAACACCTGTAAATTGGATTTCTTCAACAACAGAACAGAATGCACACAATTGGCAGAAGATAGCTTTATTGAGAGTGACATGACACAGTCATTGGTATACATATGACAAACTTTATTGTACTCCATTTTAAATAATGCATGCATTGAATGTGTGCTGTTATTACAGAACCTATGTAATACTAACACGTTTACCTTCACAAGACTGACTGCAGTTGTACTGCATTTCCTGTAGAACATGAATGGATGTCATTTATTCCCTTCACATTTAGAATGCCAGTGCACTTTATTACCAGATCATTAGTATTGATACTGTATACATATGCCATTCCTACACAGTATTACTGTTATTGCAGTACAGTCAGAACAGAATATACCTACTGGCAATTACTACAGTACATTTTCTTATTTATATTACTATATATTGCAAGATATATCTGTACTCACCACACTCTCATTGCATCCTTGCTAGGCACCCTGCATGTGTCTCCAGGATGTGAGCCCTTTCATCTGCAGCTCTGGGAAGGGAAACACACTATTATGAGTACCTGTCTATCAGATAGTCATGCTAAAATTTGGTAAAGCAATGCTTCGTATATTTACAAGATTTTGGGGCATTCTGGTCCCGAGCATCTTGGATCCATTGGGCCAAGTGCACCCCCTTCCTCCACTTCAGGTCATCATAATGACAATGCACCTGCTTACCAGTGCAGGGGATTTCAGTAGCATTGGTGAGGTCACGTGCTAGACAGTCCCAGGCCTCAGACTTATATTCAGAGCCCTGGTACTGGCCCTGCAGCAGTCTGTCCTCATGGTCTTTAATGAGGAGCCCAACCATGACCCTGGACTCCAACATGCCCCAGAGCTGTGCCTGAAAGCATGCTCCCTCTCCGACTCCAGCCATAGCTCCTGCAGTGATAAAACTCCAACATGTTCTGGATCCATTCCCATCTGTGCAGCTTAAATAAGGCTATTTTCCTGCCCTTTGCTGCCACTGGACCATTTTAAAAAAAATGCAAATCTCTGCTTAGCAGTGCACAAACCTGCTATGCTTAGATGAGCAGTGCTTAAAGTGGTAAATGCTTAGCAGTGCTTAGCAGTGTGCAAACCCGCTTAGCTGAGGACTATTTAAGCTAGGCGTGCTAAGCATAGCCCAAACCAAGTGGAGCTGCAAATTGCTAAGTACTGCTAAAACAGGTCTTGTTTGAGCAGTGCTTAGCATTGCTTAACTACAGGCAAACTGCAGTTAAATAAAATGAAATTATTGTTTACAGTATTTGTTCATTAATGATAATTTATTATAATGTGTATCTATTTTACTTTATATCCCCTAATCATATGCATTCCACTACCTTATCTGGTAATGTAACTATAATGTACTGGGCACTTGTGTCTAACTGGGGCTTTTATACTTGGGTCTCCACTAAATATGGGCTTCTAGTCAAGCTGGATTAACCCAGTTAGCAAATGTCAATGAATACATAAATTAAAAAATAAATTTCAAACATTTCTCTATCGCATGCAGAAAGCTGAATGGCTTGTATTCAAACTGAGCACACAAGGCCATCACTCTAACTATTCAACTACCGAGGATATGGTGATTACAGCTATACAGTTCCATATAGCTCTCAGATACATTTAAGCACTGTTGAGCAAAGTGCCGCACAGAGAAAACCTGCTTAGCTATGCTTAAACACGGTGTCTATATTAGCAAATCAAAACTCCAAATAGCTGAATACCACAACATCGACATATAAACAGTGAAATAGTAAAAGTTTGAACGGCCACTTCTGTGAAATTTTTCTCAGGGGAAAAATCGTTTGTCTGTTATTGGGAATTTGCCATTTTCTCCACTGTAGAGCAATCATGGAGATAGTATATTTAGTTAGGGGTGTGGGGGGGAAGCCTCACAGTTTCATAGGATTTGACAGTTTGTTTTGGTTTTAGTTGGCCAATCGATTTTTTTTCCCTGGGAAAAAAATCCCAGAAATGGCCATTCGTACTTATGCTATTTCACTCTTTATGTGTGGATGCTGTGGTATTTGGTTATTTGGAGTTTTGATTTGCTAATATAGACCCTTAAACATGAACCAAACAAGCACTCTGAATAGCTGGGAGCCAAGAATCACATCAAGGGTAGAATAACCAAATTTAATTCAAGTCTTAGTATAAAAGACACTCCATAAGATAAAACTATAATACACAGTCAAGCACTTTCGTCCTTCCTGGACATCTTCAGAACAATGCATGGACAGCAGTTTGATCATAGCTTGGGAAGGAAAAAATACAAACCCTTAACAGACAGATTATTTTTCATCCTTTTTCCCATTACTGCATACAGAGAGCTGCATGCATTATAGTCCTCCTTGTGTTATTACCCTTAAACATAACCCTTTTCAATAAAATTGAAAACATCCGGTTTCTATTTTTAGCTGTCTGGCACTTGTTTCTTGCTAAGCGCCATGCCGCACAAATACAAACTAAAATAAATACAAAAAAAATAATGACCACTCACATTTTCACATTTAATGTGAGTGCCATATGGCATTCAGACAGTGCAGGGGATGTGTTACAGACACTGTAACACACCCCCTATGTGACATATATAATTAAATACATTATTAAGTGTCCGAGGACAATTTACATTAATCTTTTAGTGCTGTACTGCACTTTGACATTGCAGGGGGTGTGTTATGGACACTGTAAATTTATAACTAAGTGTCTGAGGGCACTTTAATGTTTTAGTACTGTACAGCACTTTGACATTGCAGGGAATGTGTTACGGACATGGTAACACACCCCCCTGTGTGAAATATATAAGTAAATTTATAACTAAGTGTCCGAGGACACTTTACTTTAATGTTTTAGTGCTGTATGGTACTTTGACATTGCAGGGGGTGGGTTATGGACACTGTAACACACCCTGTGTGACACACACACACACACATACACACACACACACACACACATATATATATATATGTATATATATATATATATATATATATATATATATATAAATATATATATATATATATGTATATATAAATATATATATAATAAAAATACATATATGTGTGTGTGTGTGTATATATATATATATATATATATATATATATATATATATATATATATATATATATATATATATATATACATCTATGTATACCTATGTATATATATATATATATATATATATATATATATCAATCAGTGTTAAAGGGTGTTTGACACATCTCCGAGCACTGTAACACACCTCCTAGCACTGATTCATTAACCTTGTACACTGCTCTCCCTCAGTAGCATGCCTTCATGAATATGCAAGGAACACCACCGAAGGGGTGATGCAGACATGGTCAGGATACACCCCGTGTAGGGCTTGCACTATTCCTATATGGAGTTTATTAAATCTGTGGGAGGAAGTTGATAGAGTATCAGCTGTTGCAGTAACATGAATTCTCTGAAGGTCAAGAAGTCTGAAACTCAAATGTCTGTCATTATTTTCTAACTTCAGTTTTTAATGATTTCACTATTATTTGCCACACAAACAAATGATTATGAAAAATGGACCCCAGATATGAGCTAAGCATTTGCACAGTCTGTGAGGATGTGTACAGTTGAGAGGTATGCACCCCTGCCCTCAACACACCTGTGTCCACATAGAACTGCAGTAACATTTATGTCTGTAAGGTGATAGCAGCAGGCTACACATTCACAGGGCTGTCACAATCAACTTGATAACTTGTTCCATTTTTAAAATATGCAGGGCTCAATGTGCTATGTATGTGTGTGGTTAATAGTGTCAGCAAGTACATAGCACTTACTACTGGCTGTTGTGACTTTAGTGGTCTAAATATAGTACATAGTTGTCAGGATCCATGGTTTGAGACTGGCCATGGCAACTATTTTGCATGTCAGCTACACCAATGGTAGGAGTTATACACACTGGCCAGTACTCAATATTTGTTACTGCAGGAACATGGACAATGGAGGGACAGGGGGCCACACATATGGACAGTACACAGGTCTGTGTAGCCTACACAGTGCCTAGTACAACAGCAGGTTGTGACAAGTCAGTCAAGTGCCAGGATATAAAGGCTGCCATGTCACTTTGTCAGTACTGACAACAAGTCAGTGGGCACCATCTATACCCCTGGAATGACAGGGAGTCACATAATGTCCACATGTATGCCTTATATATCTGTTCTGCTTGTCATAACATTGCATTTGCCTGCCAACCTATTGGCAAACCAATAAAAGTTGATGTGAAAACAGCAATGACAGACAGTTGAGATGCAGATGATATACCCATAAGTAAATGCAAGCTAATACAAAACTGTTCTACCAACTGTGTACATTTGAAACAGCAATATTAAGAGCCTGCCCCCATGTCTGGGCCTGTGTCTGACTGTTATATATGGGCCTGTCCAGATGTCTGTCTGTAAGAGTTTGAGAGCTATGACCAACCTGTAGCCTTAGAATAACAGTGCAACACAAACCACCTGTGGACCACAGCAGATGTATGGGGCACAATGATGGACAACCTGCTAAACAGGTACAGTCAGAGTTGTGAAGTCTGTAACCCCGTGTGATGTTATGACTTCTACACCACTCACACCATAACTACAAACACATAACAGCAGCAACTGCGGACAAAGGCTGTGACTGGACTACAGAAGGACAAAGAGACACATATAAGAAGAAGGGGAACTACTGGCCAGACAAACATAGAATGTGCACACTACAACAATTTGTGCTGTAACATACTTCGCTGCAATGTATGGGGTCAGTAAACAAATGTCTGTCAGTGCTCCCTCACATTACTCCATACTCATCTGCCACTGACATGCAAGGAAATCATAGTGCTGTGTAAAATATTGCACACATTTTATGGAAAACTCTGCTCAGTCCAATGCACTCTGTACCCACACCAGGATATGATTCAGTTAATAAGGGGACCACACAACTAGGAGATCCCCAGCCAGTACACAAAATCCTAGAGTGGAGTATAGCTACCTCTGGAATGGACTCCCACTCTTACTAGAGAAGGTCATATTGGGCATGCCCCTACACTTAGAGAATTACAGCCCATGTCTAAACCCACATCTGACTATACAACTGTGTTGTCCAGATATGTCTTTGCATATAGACAGCTATGTACACCTTAACTGTGTCTCCCCACCCCATCACACAGGATTGCCCTCAGCTATCTGGAGGTGGCACATATGTGATATATCTGTATTTGTTGAGTGTGATAGACATACATATATATATAGGTAACATATACAACTATATCAATTATAGACAGGCAAAGACAGGGAGAAAGAGAAAGAGAGAGAGAGAGAGATTGAGACAGATAGAGAGAGACAGAGAGAGAGAGAGAGGGGCATAGAGAGGAGGAAACCCTGAAAGGCATAGAGTGATGTCTTGCTGCAGACATTTGCACACCAGTTGTAACCAGTGGCATGTGCCAGTATGAAGGTGAGCTCCATTGTGTAATAGTAGTGAGGTAGGGGTTGTAATCTCACATCACCCGCCTTGTGTGTGTTTGTAGGTGAAAGCATTTTGAGGCCTTTTCCACCCAGTAAACTTCCCATTGCCCTACTTCACAAGTCTTGATGATGTCATACACCTTAGAAATACCTTTAGGCACTCTTCATCCTTATAAGCTCTGTGTACATAGCACTGAAATACAAATAACTAGATAGGCAGGGGTTCTTTTCTCAGCAGTGGAAACTGTGTGTGTTTGTAGGTTAAAGCATTTTGAGACCTTTTCCACCCAGTAAACTTCCCATTGCCCTAATTTACAAGGCCTGCTGATGTCATTCACCTTAGAAGTATCCATGGACACAATTCAGCTCTATAAACTCTGTGGCGCATATGATAAATACATAGCACTATACTACAAATAGCTCAATAAATAGGGGTTCTAATCTCAGCACTGGCAACTGTGTGTGTGTGTGTGTGTGTGTGTGTGTGTGTGTGTGTGTGTGTGTGTGTGTGTGTGTGTGTGTGTGTGTGTGTGTGTGTGTGTGTGTGTGTGTGTGTGTGTGTGTGTGCGTGTGTGTGTGTGTGTGTGTGTGTGTGTGTGTGTTTGTAGGCAAAGCATTTTGAGGCCTTTTCCACCCAGTAAACTTCCCATAGCCCTACTTTACAAGGCCTGCTGATGTCATTTATGTTAGAAGCACCTTTGGACACCCTTCAGCCATATAAGCTCCGTGGCACACTCGATAACTTGTGATACTGTGTGTGTGTGTGTGTGTGTGTGTGTGTGTGTGTGTGTGTGTGTGTGTGTGTGTGTGTGTGTGTGTGTGTGGTTATACCATTTTGAGACCTGTTCCATCCTGGTGACCCCTCCCATTGTATTACTTTACAGGGCCTGTTCATGTCATCCACCTTAGATCCACTGTTGGACACTTTCTATGTATATCAGTCTGGTGGTGCATGTGATAAGTAGGCAGCACTATAGTACATACAACTAGATAGGTAGGGGGTTGAATTTCAATACAGCCAAGTATACTACAATATGTGTGTGTTTGTGTGTAAAGCATATCTCCTGTGGCTGCCGTGGGTGTTGGTTATATCATTTTAAGGCCTGTTGACCCCCTCCTCATAGAATTACTTTAAAGGGCCTGTTCATGTCATCCACCTTAGATGCATCATGTTAAACTCTACAGGCGATAGCAGTCATCTGTACAGATGTATGCAGAATGTCCAGATGTTTGCAACATATATGTGGTCCGTGTCTCATAACAATGGGGTGTTATGACAAATCAGTGACAAATATGTGACAGTTGCTGTCAGAAATAGTCAAAGACATGTCAGCTTCAGACAGCAGACTTGTTTGAAATGTCATGCTGATGCAAAAGCTTTTACCCTATCACTTGTCTAGGTTTGTAAGAGCAATATGTGACAATAGTCGCTATTTTGGGGGGGGTTTCCCACCATTCATGAAGACATTCCCAAGACTAATTGGTGTAAGAGGTTATGTGTTATGTCCCTGGCATATAATCTTCATGGCGCATGCAATATGTACGTAGCACTGTAATACATACAAGTAGATAGGTATGTGTTCTAATTTGATGATTGCCCACTGTGCGAGTGTACATGCGTCTGTATGCATATCCCCTGTGGCTGCCTTGCCTGTGTGTATCCAATGGTTATACCATTTTGTGTGCCTGTTCCACCCTCGTAACTCCTACATTGCCAACCTAGTCAGGGCCTGTATATATGTTATCCACCTTAGAAGCAGTTGCACATTGTCTAGCACAAAGGCACTGTGGTGCATGCAATAGTCATGTCAGTTTGTGTTGTACATAACAGGATATGTAGGTGTTCTAATTGAAAAAGTATCAACTCTGTCTGCATGTGTGTTTCAATGCATGTCCCCATGCAGCAGTTTGCGTGTATGTGTGTGTGTGTGTGTGTGTGTGTGTGTGTGTGTGTGTGTGTGTGTGTGGGTGTGTGTGTGTGTGCGTGTCTGTGTGTGTGTGTGTGTGTGTGTCTGTGTGTGTTTGACATGGCTCTGTTAACCACCCATTGGCAATCCTAACAGTCCCTGCAATTCTCACCCACCTGAATAGTACTGGCAGACACTGCAACACTATAGTAACTCTGTGGTGCTTGTGTTATGTATATGGCAGTATCGTAGGTACAAGTAGGCAGGTAGAGGTTCTACTGTCAACAAGGGTGGGTAATGAGTGGGTGTTTGTGTGTTTGTGTGTAAGTATGTATATCCTCTTGCAGCAGTCTATGCTACAGCCACCAGCACAGCTCTCAACCCCTCACAGAAAGACATCTGGTTAAAGCCATACAGTAAAGTAGGGAAAAGGCCAAACATTGAGCACAACGTTGACATATTGCTGTGACATGCATGGAAGATAGATACCAGAACAGCTTGTGTATCTGAATGCACTTTCCAAAGGCTATGTGTTGTGACCTGACAATATCTGTCATTAATCTGTAATGTTAGTCTATTATTTTCCAAAAAATGTCCACAAACCCACAATGTTATGACAGAATAAAAATATGTGGCAAACATCAGGACATTCTGCAGACATATGTACAGGTCAGAGGTATGGCTACCATCTGCACCACCCTGCAGGTTGCAGTCCATGTTTGGCAAGGTGTGACCTGTGACATTCAGAGGTTCCCAGATTGCAGGACAAGAACAATTTAATTAAGTTGTCTACTAATTGCATAGAGCAGTTATTGCACATCAGAAGTATGTTAATGTTATGACAAACAGTGTAAGCGAAGGTAATGTTACACAAAGCAGGTGTCATACCAACAAACCAAAGGAAATCCTGTGTGTTGCACTTGCTGTGGGTATGGTATGTCATGCCAACTGTCACATTACTACAACACATGCCCCACAGTCCACATTTGATAAGGTGGCAACCACAATCTGTGTCACATATTTGCATGCAATATGTAGACATGTGAAGGCCCTGTGACTACCTGCTGCCCCCAGTGACCCACATGTATACAGGCATGAATGCTAACTGCCACCACCCACATATGTAGGTACTGCCTAAGGTTGTATCAGATGTAAGTAATGTGCAATCTGTCACTGAGCCACAAATTGCTGTTAACACACTGCAATGGTTCATGCAGTGGGTATGGAATGGTGACAAGGTCCTGAATGCAAACAACAGTGTCAGCATGCCATACGGCAAGGATATGGCCCCACTATTTCCTACATCAGCACCAACCCCATAAACACACAGACTGCAATAACAGATATGGGTACTCAGGATGTCAACAATGTTGCATTCAGGCAACAGGTAGTGGCAGTGGTCAGAAAATGGTTGTATGTGGTTCACCACATAGGTAAAGGCACTGCATCCAGACAAAAGGTGGACATTATCTCTGAATAGTACTCAGTCAATGCAACAATATATTAGCAGCATGGTCAGTCTGCTTTCCACCCATGCAGACATCTGCACAAACTGTAAAGGCTATGTTAACACCCACAAAGGTCAGCCATAGGCCTCAACACCTGTTCCATGCAGACAGCCTATAATCAGTACTGCACAACTGGTTATTGAGCAGGTTGGCCAAATGTGTATGTGGCATGCCTAGATGGCAATGTTGTGTTCAGCCCTTCAACAGCTGCCCCATATATGACAGTATAACTCTTTGTGCATTACTGGCACTTGAGGCCTGAATTGCATATGAGACAGCAAGAACACATGCTGGAGAGTCAGGTTTGGCCCCCAGAGGCTGCTCTGTGGCAGAACTACATTCCCCAATCCTGTCAAACAGTACCATGCATACCCTCATCAACTGCATCAAGGTTGAGTGGATGGGAAAACAACATCTGTCCCAGGGTCAACCTTTCTCCAGCAATGCCAGGGGCAACAAGTACTGATTGATGATTCTGTTGGAGATAAAGTAATGGCTAGGCTTGTAAGGGACCCAGGGCCAGTACTCTAGTAACCTCCTCTGTATCTATGAACCTGTAATAATATGGAACACCAAGGTGACATGTATGAAGACTAGCTGGCTGTGTCAAGGGGTATGCATGCAAGGTTATGCTGCCTGCCTCCATTGTCCCACACAGTGTTGCACCCATACACACCTTGGAAAACTGAACATATACAGCCATACCTTGGCAATGTAAAGGTCTCTGTGTTTCCACTCTCCCATACTTAGCTTCAGTATTAGCAGCAGATCCCCACAACATACAGACACAGACACCTGGAACAGAAACAAAATAAGGTCTGTGAGACAACAGTCAGTCAGCAGTACTAACACCAATAAGGCATCATGGCACAAAGGTACATACACTTTAATGTGTACCCATGACAATTGCCAGCAGACAGCACCTTACACAGCATTACAGTACACACTGCCATTACCTTTAATATATTCATCTTGTGCATATGGCATATATTATCATGTCCCTGCATCGTTGGTATGGATAACAGGGATGTGACATAGGTATCATCACATGCACAAGGTGTGGTGTAGAGTTGCCAAAGGCCTAGGCTGGGCCATACAGTTGACATCATGTGTGTGTGTGTGTGTCTGAAGGGGTGGTGCTCAGCTGGGCCATGAAGAGGAGCTGTGTGTTTCTGGTGGTAACCTGCATGTGATAGTGATGTGTGAGTGTGTGTATGCACACAGTCAAGCCATGTGCTAGCCCTACAATAGGGTATGTTGGACAGCCATGGACCGTACATAGCAGGATGTCAAGTTCACCATCTCTGGCCATGGACATGGGAACCAGTTCTGCCAGAAGTGTCACTGGCACCACCATGCCCAAGGTCAGATGCGGTACTACTTCCTGATGGTGACCATTGTCTGCTGGATCCATGTCCTTCACAGGACTGGCCAGGATCATGTGCCCATCACCTGTTACATTGTGGTGTAGATAGCACCCTCCCTTCAGTAGTGCTGGTGGCACTGCCACTATGGAAGTGTGAATGTGCATAGCCACATGGGTTATCAGCTGATGTTGTTGCTGACCTACATCCATGTGTCTGATGCCCTACTCCCACCACATGTTCTAACACAGACATTGCACGGTTAAGGACTGACAGTGTCTCACCCCCCATCTATCCATGACATCAACGAAATGACATAATGCATCACTAATGCCATGGAGGGAGTCATGCATGCCAGGCAGTGTTGCATCCATGACCCTGAGCATCTGTGTGGTGTACCATTCATAACATGCCTGTGCCTCCATGATGGACCAAAACATGCGTTGAGTGACACATCCTGTGACACCTCTGACAGGGGCTGGATGAGCAACAGTCCTCCTTCAAGCACCCCTGTCAAGCTGCCTGTGTGAGACCTCACCAGTTCTCTGGTTATGGCTAGTGTCTATAGTCACAGATGCCATAGTCGCCACACTACCCTGTTCAATGCCACCACCTTCTGACTGTTCAATATCTGTGGCTGCTGGGGACTGGGTATGTGTGGGCATACTGACTTTGTGTGAGGACATTGTGGATGGAAGTGGGATGTCAACCAATGGTACAAATTCAGCCCCCAGCAACCCCACTTGTGCCTCACTATGGCCACCATCATCATCAGAGTCTGATGAGATACTGACATCAGGTTGTGAGGGGGAGAAACCCCAACCCCCATGTTCACCTGTGAGGGGAAAACAACATAAGTAAATTACTTCCTGCACTATAATGTTTGCTGATACACACACACACACACACACACACACACACACAAAACACACACACATACAGGTGGGTGCCACAAAGGCATTATACAGACCACACCTTCTGATTGATGTCATGCATGACACACAATCAGGCCACAACAGACAAATTCTGAATAGGCCCTCAAAAACATGCAGTGGAGCTACTCCAGTTAATGTTGCTAAGATATGTGAGAAGTGGGGATATGTGATAGACCTTCACCTAACACACAGTGCACCCATGTACACACTACTAATGTACCCCTGTATAAGATAGTGGGTACACCTACACAAAAGTACATGCCAATATGTTACAGCTCCTGCAAATAGGCTCCTGTAATGAGCAATGTGATGCACTGCAGTGAACCCAACCAGAAGTGAACATGCACATTTTGCAATATGGCTAAGCTTAACAGTTGTGTGCATGGGAAACTGGCTGCCCTTAACATGCATAGGGTATAGATGAGCCACAATATGGCAGCTCCACACTGACTGGCTTCAGGTTGATGTTCTCCAGCCACACCAGTGGGACCTATGGTGTTGTGGGGGAGAGTTATTGCCAGCACACACAAATGTGGCAT
This sequence comes from Protopterus annectens, assembly GCF_019279795.1. NCBI lineage: Eukaryota > Metazoa > Chordata > Ceratodontiformes > Protopteridae > Protopterus > Protopterus annectens. The sequence goes on from NC_056744.1 coordinate 708,040,853, forward strand.
TGGTACATGATAATATGTGCATTTATGAACATGTACACTACAAGTTGTGATCCTACCCAAATTGCTGACATTACAATGTGTGCACTACAAATCCTCACCCACAAATGCAGACTGACCTGACATATGCATACAGGTATGCAAAATCTGCCACTATGAATGCTACAATATTAACGTGATGCCCACTGGGTCCTTATCTGGCCACTTCTCAGCTGTGGAATCTGTGCCACCCACCTCCGCAACATATGTAGTTATGATTTTTTGAGAGGCGGTGGCTGAACCAATGTTTGCAAGGAACTCCTCAGTGGCTGACAGTGGTGCTTGAGTAGCAGGCCCTTCACGTGTGCCAGCAATGTCCCTGGCCACAGCTGCAGCCATTTACTGTGCATTGCATATGAGGTCTGTGGCATGGTGTCAAACCTATTTGTAGCTCCTGTCCCGATGACCCACATCGTTGACTGTTGCTACTAGTTCTGCCCACAGGCAGTGCATTGTTGCAAGTTTTGTCAGCTCCTTTCCAACAGTACCCAGTGATGGAGTCTGAGGGCATCAATGATTGTAGCTGTCTCTGCTTCTGAGAATGCCGGGTTCCATCTGCGGTACATCCCACCTGAAAGACATGAACAAGAAAGCACATTACAGGACTGCATACATTGGCCACCATTATGTACAGACCCTACACATCCACTTTTGCCAGCACTATCCACCACTAACACCCACATCATACCACTGCTATCTATCAGTACAGTATGTGTGTGGGTATCGACAACAAACTGGTATTAAAACATGCATTGGTCCCCTGATCCTGATGTTTCATGTTCCCCCATGAGGACCATTAATGTGCATAATTCTCTGTTTGTCATTCACATCACACAGCACATGCAGCAGCTGGTGATATCACAGTTTCCCAACAGGGAATGGCAGGCTAACAAACATCTACCATACATCTATAGGCTATAAGGCCAACTCGGTTTCATACATACTCCTCAGGAGTGACCTCACTCTGGCATGCCAGGTATTCATGAACTCCACATTGCTGGGACTGCTGCATGAATGCAAGTCATGCTCCAGTCTGTTAACACACACACACACACACACACACACACACACACACACACACACGCACAACCACCACCTGTTGAGTTACCTGAACTGGCCTTGTTGGCAGCTTGGATGTGTGTCCCACACAATCACCCAGTGGTGGAATGGGCACCATGTCCACATCAGGCAGGGTACCTACACCTTTGCAGGTGTAACCTGGTCAACTGGATGGTTAGTAGCACATACACCCTTGGGATACCACCTGGATCCCTGTTGGTTGGGGATATCAGCTTCTGCCTTGCATGCATATGGCCTAACATGTGGCCTGGGCATATGGCAGCTCAGCAACCATAGCCTAGTAACCTCGTATAGTGCCAGGAATACCAGAAATGGACTGACCTGCTGTGACAGACTGTTGTTATGTGTCCACACACATCACTGCCATTGATTGCTGGTTGTCCCCTATGGGCAGTGTTACAGTACAATGTCATCCACCTACATCCCACAAATAGGTGAGTGCTACAACAGGTGCATGTGGACATTCCTGGAACATCTGAGCTACACAATAACAGAGAGCAGTGCATATGTGTTGTAGGGTGACCTCCTCATAGGTGTCTGATATCTTCAGTACCCAGATGTTTGCATAATGTGCACATGAGCCTGACAATACGTGATGGTTGTCCATACAGTTTGTGGAATGTGTCTGTGACATGCCAGACCCCTGGGGACACAGTAATGGTACATGAATATCTGGTACTGTATCTATCCCTTTACATTGTGTGCTAAGTATGTATGCATGCTGCTGAGCCAGAGCCAGCATCCCCCCACTACCTAGTACCTATAACCTGCTGTCCTGCTGCAGGGATCACCAGGTATGCTAGCCATAGGTGTCAGGCAATCAGATACAGGTGTGGAGTGCACATTGACCTAGCCAGAGTATGTCAGTAATGGTCAGGGAGACCTGGACAATCTGTGAAATAATCCTGTATGACACTGGCAGACTAAGAGGGGCTCAGTGATGGTACATGATGCGATATGCCAGCTGTATCCACCAGTATGTACTGTCAGTGTGATTCCCCCACACTAGCCCAATAATCAAGGAGCCTCAATCCTCACCACTACCACCAGTGAGGGATGCACACAATGGGAGGATGACAAGTACGCACACAGTAAAGTACAATTAACCTTCAGAGCACACAGAGATCACTGTCAGTCTTGGGATGGTTTCTCCCTCTCTCTCCAGATCCCCAATAAGACTCCCCAGTGGCACAGCTATACAGTTAACATCTCTGCAGAGTGGTCAAGCCAAAACATCCATCACCCTTTCTGTCCAACCAGTGCTTCGTGTCCCTGTCCAAGTAGCTGGCACACACATTGAGATTTGATTTATGAATCACAGATAGACACACTCCTGGGAAAGGCTGGCACAGGTTTATTAGCTATGGCTCCTTCTGCCCAGACATAAAGCTAGTTCTGGCTGCCACAGTCTACCTCTTTATCAGCTACTGTAAGGCCCTTACTAAAGGGTGATGAATCCTACTGTCTGATATATCTATTGGCCAAATGGTAAGTGTGACCAAAATCAAGGTTATTGGAGTGGGCTATACAGAGCTTACTTAGGTCTGTACAGACCAGACACAATTACAAGCTTTAACTATATTTAACAACTAATAAAGGAACAAGACAATACTCAATTGATACAGTAACTACAGAGTTCAGACTCAAAGGGAATAATTTCAGACCACATTGCAGGACAGTCTGAAATAAATACAGCAAACATCTAAAGTAGTAGGTTCATAGGTTCAGAGGATGATACTAGGTTATTGGCCCGGAGACCCTTATAAGCCTAGCCAAGAATTTTGCCCATGTTTCGTCAAAGTCAGCACATGTTTCCCTTGTCCAGCATTGCACAGGTGGGATCCCAGGGGTGGATTTTCTGTTTCCCATCCAGTTGTCCAGGTTCCTGCTAAAAAGGGCTAGAGAGGTACTCTGCTTGACATGGAGAGGGAGTCTATTCCACATACAGGGGAGTCTTTGGGACACAAATCTATCCCATCAATAAGTTCTATTCATGTCACAGACCAGGTCAAGGCCTTGTGCATGGGTTGTGTGAGTGAAGTTTGTGTTGTGGATATGCAGCAACTCCATCAAGGCTGGGTCAGAAATGGCCTTGTATGCCAGGCACAGGTCACTTCTGAGCAATCTGTATGAGACTGAGTAGAGGGACAGGGCTTTAAGCCTATCTGTATAGGACAGGTGTTTGAGACCCTGGATTTTCCTAGTCAGGTACATCTGTGGTCTCTCCAACTGCTGCATGTGCTTAGCAAGGTACATGTCGAAGGGAGCTTTGTACTCGATAATGGGTCTGATAAGGGAGGAGTAGAGGGATGTTATGACCTCCTTGTTCATGGATGAAATACCCTTATATATGAGGTGGGCCATGTAGAAAGTCTTCTGTACAATGGAGACAACATGATGGTTAAAAGCTATCAACCTAGGTACCCAAGTCCCTCATGACTGATTGCATGCTTAGCACATTGTTATTGATGTCATAATTAGTGGGGATGACATTTTTCCCAAAGGGGATAATGATGCATTTCTTGGCATTCAATTTGAGGCCATGCTTCTGCCACCAGTCATTACTTTGGGTAAGGCCCTCTTGGAGGATGCTCACATCACTAGGGGCCTTTTAAGATAGCACGCAGCTTGCAGTCATCTACAAACTTGGTCAGCCACAAATCACTGGTTTTGGCTTGCACCTCAGAAAAGTATATTCCAAACAGTAGAGGCCCCAAGACTGATCCTTGTGGTACACCGCTTGTTATGGGTCTACTACTAGAGGTGGCTTCCCCTACTTTGAGTAGGTGCTATCAGTGAGCCAGTTAGATACCCATCTGTTAACATATGTGTTGATGCCTAGCTGGGAGGGTTTATATATTATGCCTGAGTAGGGAATAGTGTCAAAGGCTTTGGCAAGGTCAAGGTCAGCACTGTGTACCATCTTCCCCTCGTCCATGGCTTTAGTGTCTGTTTTGAAGAAGTTGACCAACTTTAACAGCCATGATCTCCCTTTGACAAAATCAAACTGTGTGGGGTCAAGCATTTGGAGGTTGCCAATGTCCTTATTCATAAGGTCCATGATAATGTATTTCATGACCTTGCATATCAGGCTAGTTAGGCTGATGGGCCTATAATTGCCTGGGTCAGTGTATGCTCCACCTTTGTGTAGAGGGATGACAGTTGCTGTCCTCCATTCAGCTGGGATGAAGCCGGTGCTCAGGCTGTGGCTGAATAAGGTGTCTAATGGAGCTGAGAGCTTATGCCTGAATTCATGTAGGATACAGCCAGGCGATGTTCTTGGGTCCCATGGAGACTTTATTTTTTCCCTTTGACAGGGCATTAAGGAACTGCACCATGGTGATGAGGGGGGGGGCAAGTGCTGGGGATGTCCTGATTTACTGATGGGAGGATGGGGAGGTTGAAGTTTTCACTGAACCTGTCTGCCAGCAGGTTGGCTATATCGATGGTGTTTGTGTATGTGGTGTTATTGACCACCAATTCAGAGCAGATCTGGGTGTTGCCTTTGAGACTGCAGATATATGTGAAGAAGGTCTTGTGATTGTCCTTGGTGGATGTGGCCAATTTGGACTGGAAGTTAGCCTTAGAGGATTTGACTAGTGACCTTATTTGCTTGTTCAGAAAAAGGAGAGATTGTTTTCAACTTGGCACCTGCTCCGTCTTGGCCCTGGACAGCAATTTTTTCCTTCTATTATAGAGTTTGTTTATTATTGCTGTCCACCAGACAGGTTTACTCTTCCTTGAGGAAGATGATTTGGTCCTGTCAGGTATTGTTATGTCCATACAGCTATGTAGGTGCTCATATAGTTTTTTGTTGTAGGCTTGGACATTAGTGCTAGTTACAACTGAAGGGATGGTGGCTGTGAAGCTGCTTATACCTGCTCTGAGGAGATTGTAGTCAGTTTTGGAAAAGTTTTTGCATTTGACCCTGACAAGGGGAAGGTTAGGGGAGATGACTTCAAAGGTGATCACTTTATGGTCGGATCTTACCAAGGAGGATGACACTGTAGGAGTGCTACAGTGGCTACTCATGTTGGTTAGGTCCAGGTACAAGATATTTCCACCTCTTGTAGGGGTGAGGACCAGCTGATCCAATGCATTACCATTGACAAAGTCGAGGAATCCCCCGGGCATTCATGTTTGGGCTAGAATAGGTCTTGCACTCTATGGTTGAGTAGTTGAAGTTACCCAGGATCAGAGTCGAGGGTTGAGTCTTGATGGATTCAAGTAAGTCCAGATATTGTGGTGTGGGTGTCCTTAGTCATGGTTGGGGGTCTGTAGCTAGCTATGATTTGAATAGGTGTTTTGTCAACAGTTAACTGCACTTGGACTGTCTCCTCTGTGCCATACAATTTGACCAGCCTGGAGGTGTATATGTCTTTGATAAATATTGAAACCCCACCTCCTTTGGCTTTGTAGCCCTTTGTTTGGCATCTGAAAGTATAGTAGGATGAGTAAACTGGTAAGGTTGGGGTGCTCTCCACAGCTTTGAACCAGGTTTCAGTGACTGCACAAATGTCAACATCCACCAGGGCAAGGAATGCTTGCAATGAGTGCGGCTTCATGCTAAGACTCCTAGCATTTAGCAGCATGGCCTTTAAATTCTGTTTATAAGAATTTTTCATGTTGGTAATTTTGTGCTCATGACTTTGCCTAAAAAAGCACTATGGGGGAGGCAAGAGCCTTTGCCAGAAACCTAAAGTTCAGGGGAGACAGTTAAAGGCCATCTCTAGCAAACCATTGTGGTTTGTCAATCATGTACTGGATTGTGACTGAGACAGAAAGTATCCAAGGTTCTTATTGTGATTGCTTAACTCACATATTATATTCTTAGGTGATAGTAGTAGAGGGTTGTCTATGCACATAAGGCAAGTGCTACACTGTCTCAGGATACCCATATCAACCAGACTAGCAGGAGAAACCACTGGAAATTGTCTGTCCATGGTTATCAGAATCTGTGGAAGAGTGGTCAGGGATAGTAGAGTGGGTACTATCTGAGGAGAGTACCTATAGGTGTGAGTATGGCTGGATAAAATAAATACAGTAGCTGCAGGTGAGGGTCTCACTCACACAGGAGTGCTGGTAAGGGAAAACAATGCAACTGAGATAAATACACAAAGGTAAAATAGAAACACTGGAACTGACCAATCACCCTTGTCCCTGAGCTCTTAGCTCTACACCCTATACTAGACCAATTCCAACCAGTTCACTTACTCCCAGAAAGTGCAGGCAGGCCCCGGCCAACACAAGTTGGTGTAGCAGGAAAAACAGGAATAGCGCAAACAGATCTGAATACAGCAAAACCTGTAACCAGACTATGCTAAAGGTATTTAAACTCTGTTTAGGTCAATTTAACACAGGAGAACAGATACACACTTAAATACAACAGCAGCAATCAAGAGCAAACTGATTTAAACAAAAAGTAACCACTTAACCAATAAAAAAGCTCAAAACTGAGCCTTGTTCCAGCAGTCTTGAATTAGACAAGTTCTAACTGCACATTCCTGCCACTAGGGTGTAGGAGAACCCTCTCCAAAAAAGATGGCCTGGATTAGTGCTCAAGTTATACAAACAAAGCTAGATTCAGCAGATCTGAATCTAGTCAATGCTACAGCAAACAAGGTGCACCAATTTCAGAAAGAAACAGTTCAAGTAAGCAGGCACAATAAGCCTTTAACCAGGAATTCCCAGCTCAGAAGGGCATAATCTACCCTCTCCTCCCACAAGACTGCAGACCATAAACTTTCTTAATGTAAAATAACTGGCCTGAAGCCCAAGTGCTTAGACCAGAACTAACAGACAAAATAGACACAAAGCCTTAAACCAGCAACTCCCAACTTAGAAGGATGTAAACTACCACCCTGCAACAAGAGTGCAGACCACAAACCATCAAAATGTAAAACAACTGGCCTGAAGCCCAATTGCTTAAACCAAAAGGCTTAGAATAACAGTTACACTTTAATCAGGCTACTAACAAGCAGTAATAAATGCAGCAGAATAAGTGCAATCGAGTACTTTTAAGAACAGGCATCAAAAGCAAAATAAAGTAATACACTAGGAAGAAACACAAATACAGTAAAACTATTTTATTTAGGTTAAGTGGGAAAGGATGAAACATGATAATTTAAGGTTGAGAAACTAAGGGGGGGGGGGGGCTTTCCCAAATGATTTCTTTCTACGCAGTAGAATAAGCTGATGAGATGGGACTGGGAGAAGTGTCCAAAATGTGATTTATAGTAGGGGTGGGCAACTCTAAAACCACCAAATTTAACAACACAAGGACTGGGCAGGTGGGAGGGGGACCCCTTAAAACTCCAACAGAACATAAATATTAAAACAAAACAAATGTAATACTAGAATAAGATACAAACTAGAAGTGATCAAACCTTAAATAAAGAGCTTCAAATCAACATTAAATGCAGAGATGACTGATACTCAGAGCCATGCAGGAGCAATGCTGTCTTTCAGCTTCTACCACTAATTAACTGATCCTATTCACAGTTTGCAAAGGAATTCTTTGGTAACTTTTTATAACTGACCCTAGCCAAGAACTCTTAAAACTCCAACAGAACAGAAAACACACAACAAATATAAATCTAGAATAAGATACTAAATAGAAGTGATCACACCTTAAATAAAGAGCTTCAAATCAAAATTAAATGCAGAGATGAGTGATACTTGAGCAATGCAGACCACAAAAACATCAGATAGATATACTATATTCCCATCTATATGTAAAAGATTTTACATTTCCCTAGTTTCTTACTATTAGCAAGGCAAATGCAAATGAGTGGATGTTGCCAGATACAAAAACACATACAGCATGCAAAGGTCATTCTCTGAGACAGGTCTGAAAGTAATAATCAACATTAATACTGAGTTAGCTCAGATTACATCAGTGTTTGTCACTTGCCTTCAGTTCCCAGGCTAACAGCAACTAACATACATTTTAACTTCTCTGCTTCAGAAGTACATCTGTCTGATGTTTGTGTAGAACTGGAAGTCATAACACACTTAAACACTTTTACATTTTCAACCTAGTAATTATTTTGTTTCATGAGAATACAAAAACGTTTAGCTGTAGAAATTTACATCTGCTTGCTGCATTGAAACTCAGATAACACATTCGTAAATCAAGTTCAGCTTATTTACTTGAGGTTTTGCAACTTATGTCTGTATGTTTGAGTCTTTCACCTTTTACTATTAATACATAAATTTGCACAGGTAATACTTTATATATATTTCTGTTCTTTGCCAGTACAGTACACTGTGGTTACACTATTGAAGCTCAGTCATACCTCTCTACCTCTTAGAGCAAGACATCTGGACAAAGGCATAAATAAAGGAGGGACAAAGGCCCAAAAATAGTGACACTTTATAAATATTGCTCTTACACACTTAGACAGTTGATAGAATACCAAGTTTTGCATTTGCATGAATTTTATGAAGGAAATGATATCTGACATTCAAATGTGTGCTATGATTTTATGACTTCAGACTTTAACGATTTGCCAGTGATTTGCCAGACAAAACACAATGTATGAGAAAATGACTAAAAATATGAGGCAAACATATGGTCAGTCTGCAAAACTCTGGACAGTTGAAAGGTATGAGCGCAGTACACAACATACGGTTCAACACACACGTCTGCACCAGTTGTTTAATATCCACATAACATATATAGTCCCTTACATTTGTAAGACAAGCATATGTATCATATTAATATTTACAAATGACATATGATTATTTACATCCCAGTTAGCTGGGCTGGGAGTGTCATGGTTAGTATTGTACAACAGACAATCCAGTTGTAGTCATATGTGAGCTGACCATTGCTGGGGTGACTCAGGGGCCAAGGCTGTGATATATGTCACTGCAGACAGAGCCATCAGGGATGGCCGTAGGTGCTGTACAGCAGACTAACAGCAACATGTCAGTCCAGGAAGTGTTGTAAAGACCTAGTGTTTAAATTCCTATTTCCCATGACTGCATCCCCCCATCCATTACATGCTTAATTGTATGATATACCTGGTACAGTGCTGTACTCCTTTGTCAGAAGAAATCCACAAATGTGTTGCAAAGAATCGCAGACTGTTTTCATGAAGAAAGTGTCAGACCTGTTTAGCATAGGTGGCAGCATGCCTTTTGTAGGTAATGCTTATGAACAGGTGATGGCTTGTGCACCAGTCTTTGTCTCCAACTTGCTAATTACATCCAGAACATCTGTGTTGCCTTTCGATTAGCAAATGGCATGGCAACACAGTGCTATATCTAAGACCTTCATGTGGGCCTTGCCCATTTTCCTGGCCTGTGAGGAGGACATTATCGAGGTGTGGGACCTACAGCATCACAGAGGGGAGGTGGAAATACTGTCCTCTGTTTGGATTGATGTGTTATATCCACAGTTTTGCATGCTATGTTTGCATACCTCTCAACCTCTTAGCACAAGAAATCTGGACAAAGCCTGACAAAATAGGGAGACAAAAGGCCAAAAATAGGGAAAGATTTTAAATATTGCTCTTATAAACTTGAAAATTTGCTAGAGTAACAGGGTTTGTTTTGACATACATTTTCTGAAGGATTTGAAGTCTGAAACTCAAATGTATATCATTATTTAGTGGCTTAATTCCTCATATCATCCCAGTGATTTTCCAGAAAACTACAAATTTTATGAGGAACAGGCCAAAAATATGAGCCAAAAATCTGGACATTCTGTGAAAATCTGTACAGTTGAGAGGTATGTATGTCTGCCCATTGTTAACAGACTTTCAGATTCTGTAGAAGTGTACTGCACAAATGTGTGTTGGGGTAAGGAGACAGCAGATGTGAGTGTCATAGATCCATTTTCTATCTGACTGTGCATGCTGCTACAGTTGATGCTGGTCTATCAGCTGTGTATGTTTGTAGGGGCAGACTGAGGCATGTCCCTTAAAATCTGAACACCCCCCCCCAACCTTTTATGTTTGGCTGTTGTGTGGATGCCCTGCTCTAGGTGTTTGGGAGCATCGTTAGGTCTGCAGCAGGTGGTTGGACATAGTGCTGCATGTGTTGCAGGCCACAGCTGCTGAATTCTGGCCAGGAGTCAGACTAGGATTGTGAAGACATTGTGGAAGAGCAAGCTGTTACTGTCAGTGAAGGTGCAGTGCCAACTGTTGTATCACAGCATGGCCTGGTTGAGGGTACCCACAACAGTCCAGGTGAGGCATGTACCTGTGCATATGTTACATAATAGTGCCATCCAAAGAGTGTTTGGCAACATTTAGTACACATATTCATAATTGTTAAATGTACCCCACTCTCCATGTCTTTAACCAATATTCATAAGCTCAGGGGAAAAAGTAGAGATTATTCCTGGTAACACAATGTGGTCTACCAACTATATCTTCCCAGGCTGACAAATTTTCCACCCCCTTTGACTGACACCAAAATCTAAGCCAATTATTAAAGTCAATTATTTTCTATTGATATTGTGGCATCATCCTTGCAGAAGGTACCTGCTCAATGCAAAGCTCCTACCAGCTTGGGACCCACATTCTGAAAGCTCCATTGTATTTCTCTTTATATAGTTCAGGGATGTATGCCAGCTCATTTACACCTACATGGACTATGGCTGAGTCATATTAGTACTCGTGGTGCAATGATCTGAGTGCATGTGTGACCTGGCAGATCTTAGCCCCTGATAGGCAGTTGAAAGTGAATCTCTCCTTGCTCAGCCAGGTGAGTGGGGCACCTGCACCTGCATGTCTCACAATAAAATCTTTTATGACCAGAATATTGGATAATATGGTGGTATGCCTTATTGGCCTAGAAGCTGAGACACCATGAGGTGTGGCTGTACATGACATGGGTGTTCTTTTGGTAGAGTGCTTTTCATGTTATTGAGGATACTCATTGTGAATGCAACGTCTGGAAGATCTTTGTGGTTTAGTAATATTACAGTAAACAGCCTCAGCTTATGAGATTTTGATCTGGTCCATACTATGTGTGGTGGATGTAGTGTTTCTGGCAACTTGTTTGGCATTATAAGTGCTAGGATGTGAGAGCCTCACCTCCAGTGATATTCTATGACTATATCTCTCACATACCTTATCAGTTTGTTTAAGAATCATGTGGCTGTCGCTAAGCATAAGACAATTTTGGCATTGCTTTAGGGTGCTCATATCCACAAAGCTGGCTGCAGAGATAGCAGGAAAGTGCATATCCATCGTTACAGATCCTTATTACATGATCTGCAAGGTGTTTACTGCTGGCTATACTGGTTGTGAGAGTATAGACTACAATCAAGAATATCTAAGACTGAATGCATGGCGGGTGCTCCTCAATGTGCAAACTAGTTGCTATTTATGCAACTAACTACTGAGAAAATTTCAAGGGTAGTTTTTATATTAAAAACTTCATTTCTAGGTGCCTGTGTCTATACAGTGCACACCTAACCGCCACTGTGCAAAGAGCAGATACAGGCAAAGTCTCAAAACAGACAAACTAGCCCTCTTCTGAATCAGAAACATACACTTTGGGGTTTCAAACAGTGATTCCCAGATCAGAAAAGACTTGGCAGCCCTCCTATGTCACTAGAGTGCAGACCAAAATCCACTTAATAAAAAAGTGCTGAAAGAGATCACCCTTTCTGTAAAGTACTAATCTATCAGTGGATGGATCAGAGTGAAGCGAAGATGCTTATGTTCAAAAGATGAGCTCCATAGTAACTTGCTCTTCTGATGGTTAAAAGCAACCCCACCAAAATAATTAGTGTCATTAGAAGCTGATTTTTGGTAATCACAGTAACTTGGCTACTTGGTAACACCAGGAGGCTAAGTCTTTGTGTGGAACTACATTTATGAATATTAATGAGTTTCAGGAATAATTTAGATACACTAAGAACAATGGCTTTGCACAGTTGTCATATGTAATTGTTTACTTATAAGGAAATATTCAGGTGAAATCAAATCTAGATTCACAGAAAATGCATTAGCTTATCAACGTGAGCTGGAAGATTCAGCTATCAATATGGAGGTTCCTGCATTTGTTCTCTTGGCTTCCATGTCTACCCTAGCCTTGGATCTTCTAATTGCTACTTCTGAGTACCCCAATATAACCTTTTACTGGGTCAATCCAAGACTCTTTGGGAAGTTGATCACAACGGTATTCACTTGTAGCTCTGGACAGTAGAGGATCCATCAGGGAGTGGTAAACAGGGAGCTAAGAGATATCATTCTTATGGCCGCTGGTCAAAGCCCTAACCTTGGAGAGTAGCTAGTGCAATGGCATCAGCAATGTTGTTTCTATCCCTGCAATATGAAGAGGTGACTTGTGAAGATCCTGGTCTCTGTCAAACAGGCATCACTTTTCCCAAACCCTCCAAGCCCAGGATAGGAGAGATGGTCATTAGTCACAACTCAATGGCACTGCAAATACAGACACACACACAAATG
>NC_056744.1:708058400-708208400 GCF_019279795.1 Protopterus annectens
CCTAAAATTATTTCCACTACTGCTAAGACACTTACTCTTAAACAAATACTAGACCATTCAGAATACCCTAAATCCAAACCAAAACACACTAAAATAACTTACCTCAATAACCTCATCTTAGCTGAAGACATTCACCTCAACCCCAGACCTAACTCGCTCACAAATAACAATTAAACTTCCCCTTCCTCTAACCTTTCATCCCCCTACAATACTCTTAAATTTTTCACACTCACTGCCGCGAGTCTCGACAACAAAGCACATCAGTTTCAAGCATGGCTAACTCATAACCAACCTGACATTGGAGCCATCTCTGAAACTTGGCTCAAACCCCACAACTCTGACTCTGAAATCCTACCCTCTGTATTTCACACTCTTAGATGTGACTCCCCAAAGAAAAAAGGCGGAGGAGTTGCATGAATGTATTCCAATCTGCTTACCTTAATTCTTCTACCAAACCTCATTCCTAAATTCTCCAATGCAGAACTAACAGTCAGTCTATTAAAAATGAATAATCACAAAAGCCTCTGTAACATCACCCTTTATATCCCACCCGGAAATAATGTCTCAACCCCTGAAGACATACTCCAATGGGCCTCAGCTGAAATTAACCTTGAAACTTACATACTAGGTGATGTAAACATTGACTGGAATAAAATCAACAGTCCCATACCCTCCCTGTCCATTAACGTCTTTAACTTTACTCAAGTAACCCACTCCATCACCAGACCCAATAAAACAAATCCCCTCAGGATCCACTTTTGACTGGATCTTAGTCACCCATCCAAATAAAATTACCAGCTCTGGCACCATCCCTGACTCTATTAGTGACCACCTCCCAGCTTTCATTTATCGTGCAACCACCTCTCATCCACACCAACACCAATATATTCAGACCCACAACCTTAGTAAATTTGATGCCAAAACCTTCTCTAACTATCTCAGGCAAATGAATTTCAATATTCTAAAACCCCTTCCACTTGATAAAGCCATTGACCACTTTAGAGTGGATGCTCTAAATTCCATAGCTCCACTAAGGAAAAAAAGAATAAAAACTATAACTGCCCCTTGGCTAACCAAAGAAACAAAGCAAATTATGCATCAAAGAGATAAATCCTGGAAGCTTTACCAAAAGAATAAACTTCCCGAAACCCTTCTCCAATATACACATCTCTGTAACTTTGCAAAAAAACAAAATTTCAAAGACAAAAATCCTACTACACTAAGCTCCAGTCCAACCATCCCCCAAACCATAGGCTTTTTTGGAACTCCATAAATTCACTCCTCAACCCAGGCTCCAAAAATAACCCATGTCCGGACCCAAGTAAATCTGACCTCGAATTAGCCTCACTATTCAACTCTTTCTTTACAGAGTCAATATCCGACCTAACAAAAACTTTTCCAAACAACGACTCATCTCTTCTACATTCTACTTCATCTAAGTCCCCAAATAATTTCCTCCCCATGTTTGAGCTTAAACCTGTCTCCACTAACTACATAAAAAGACTTCTATCCAAACTTAAACCCTGCTCCTATGCACCTGACAACATCCCCTCTTCCTTTCTCAAGTCTGCTGCCAATGATATAGCTCTCCTGACTAGTATCCTAATTAATAGATCCATAAAGGAATCCTATGTCCCTAAATTCTGGCATTCCACCTTTATTCTTCCTCTCCACAAGAGAGGCAAAAACACTAACATTTTAAACGTCTGCCCTATAGCTCTTCTCTCTCCATTCTCTAAAATTCTAGAAAAATGCATCCACCTACAACTTATGCCTTTTCTGACTAAAAAGCAACTTCTTACCCCTACCCAACATGGCTTCCGATCAGGACATAGCACCATAACAGCTCTACTCAAATTCTTAGAAACTGTCAATCAAGCCCGAGATTCTGGGAACTTACTACCCACAGTGCTCCTAGATCTCTCTAAAGCATTTGATACTGTTTCCCATAAGCACCTTCTTAGTCACCTCTCAAACTTAAATTTCTCCCAAAACACTATTTCCTGGTTCTCAAGCTATCTGTCAGATAGATCTCAGGTTGTGAAAAGGAAAAAAGGCACCTCACCTTTCTTACCCACCCCTACCAGAGTATCACAGGGGTCCATCCTCAGACCAATGCTGTTTAATATCTTTATCAATAACTTTCACTCTGCTATTCCTAATGCCAAAGTCATCCAATATGCAGATGACTCTACACTTCTAACCTCCCTAAACTTCTATCTAAAACTCAGACTACCTTCTCAACTATTAAGATCTGGATGTGCCAAAATCACCTTTCTCTCAATGCTAACATATCTAAAATACTGCTATTCACACCCTCAAAATCTTTCTCGTTTGATAAAAATTCCTTCTAAGTCCTTAGCCAAAGCAACTCTCTGATCGAAGTTGTTCCCTTTGCCAAACTTCTCGGTGTAACTATAGATGAACACCTCAAGTTCGACATTCGTATTCAGCAGAATATAAAGAAAACCCACCAAAAACTAGGTATGCTATATAGGAACAACCACTTTCTCTCTACTTCTACCAGGCATACTCTGGCCTCCTCTTACCTCCTTCCCTCCCTTCTGTACGGCACCCCACTACTAACTAACCTATCCTCTTCCATCACTTCCAAACTTGAAAGTTGTTATAACAAAATTTCTAAATGTGCCACCAAAGCCAAACATTCCACTCATCAATGTGTTACCCTCCAATCCCTCAACTGGTTAGAATTCACAAATTACATGGACTTCATCCAGCTCACTACAGCACATAGACTAATATTTAATCCAACCAAATGCCCTGCTCTAGCTAACATCCTTTCCCCATACACCTCAAATAAAACTCTCAGATCTGAACACCAAACTTAATTAATGTCCACAAACCTAAAGTTCCTGCTGGACAACGTCTCCTCTCCTTCTCCTTAGGTAAGAAATGGAGCTCTCTCCCTTCCACACTAAGGACAATGTCAAACACAAACAACTTCAAAACTCAGCTTTACACCTACCTTTCCTCCAAATGGAAATGTAACTGCATTCTCCCTACCTAGAACTCTTTAACAAAAGCCCCTGGGAGGGTATACTCCTGAGTTCCTAAGCACCTTATAGCTGGGTATAACCTTCTATAGCTAATTCGATACGATAACTCACACTCTGTAAATATTGTAAATGGCTTTTGACTTTTGATTTTAACTGTGTGAATTTGTTTAAATGTATCTGCACAATGTTTTTCCACTGTGGGCAATATTGCTCATGCCTTTTATTATTTGATATGTATTTGTACTTGTACTTTTATTTTTATTGGACTGCTATCTTTACTGTAATCTGTTTCATGGAGCTTTTCTCCTCGGGCCTCCACTGAAAGGCTCTCTGGGCCCACTGGACTTCCCCGGTAATCAAACTGGAAATAAATAAATAAATATTTTCCTGTGATCAATAAAGCCTGAAAATTGGTTTTCCTAATACTTGGACTACATCCATTAAACTCTCCACAATATTTACAATTATCAATTATCACGATTATGGGGTTTTCCCTTAAAATAACACTAAAATACAATGAAAGACCTTTTTTAGATTTTTGCACCCACCTGAACACTTGCTGGTATCTTCAGCAGGCATCGTCATCAGTAAATATGAAATTTTATTAAAAAAGGCAAGTTCTATCATTATAAAATATTAAACTTCTTAAGATACAAATGTAAAACTGAATCTTTTATACTTACCACTGCAAAGACTGAAAGACTTGAGAAAGTTCTGATGACCCAGCAAAACACAACATGGTGAGTCTTGAATTCAGGCAGAAGGGAAGAAGCACATTTTCTTTTATTGCATGGCTCCTCCTAAAGGCCAGACCTGAAAATTGCATGATCTCATACTCCTAGTATATTTCATTTGCTAAAAAATATCAAATGCCATCCAGATATTTATGTCCTGCACATGTGATCATTATCATGAACATTCATTCATTTATTCTTTCATTCATTATTTATTTTTTCATTTCAGATGCCTTCTTTATCTAATTCAAGGTCTTTTAGTTGCCAGAACCCATCCATGTACTCAGCACACGCAGGTTAGAGAAAACATCCTTGTCACCGTGACAGTCTGTTGCAGGATGTACAAATAAATAAACATATATAGGAATACAGCACACACACACACACACACACACACACACACACACACACACACACACACACACACACACACACACATGCGTGCACACACATATACACACACACACACACACACACACACACACACACACACACACACACACACACACACACACACACACACACACACACATCCTTGCACACACAAGCACATAGGCACACCCTTGCACAGTGTATACTCCTAAGGGTGACTTTGAAGCCTACCGGTTCACATATGATATGCCTTTGTAATGTGGAATGACTAGAAAACACATAACAACAACCTACATACACACACGATGTAAATGCAGGCTGTATACTGAGGGCATCTCAGCTGAGAAATTGAAATGGACTGCAGAACAATGCACTGTAAGGTAAGACAACACTGCAAGCTACTCCGCCACCGTGTAATGGAATTAGCATGTATGTGTGTGTGTGTGTGTGTGTGTGTGTGTGTGTGTGTGTGTGTGTGTGTGTGTGTGTGTGTGTGTGTGCAGATATTTTGCATTCCTGCAACAAGATGAATCAAATTAATTTTTCCAAGAAGTCATGAAAGCAGAAGTCCATCTTGCAGCCTCCCATGGTAAAAAAGTTGACAGCATATTACTTGTAAATCAGAGTTAACAATAATGTTGAAATTAAGTTTAGAATGTTGCTCTCATGTAAAACTATTACTTAGAATATTTAAAAAGCTATTTCATCCTATTAAAAATATTTCTGCTCATATTTCTTGTCCTCTTTCTATATTAACTTTATGACTGAGAGACAATGCATACCTGTAATAACAGATTATTGGTGCTATTTGGTATCTACCAAACTAGCAACTATCATATGCCTTCTTTGTGAATATGTTAAACAGTTATCAAAGTTTCACTGCAAGGCAAATTACTCACTTACATAGGCACTTACTGTTAGAGCCTATGTGTGTAAAATTACTGGCATTCTTCAATTACATCAGCTTGACTTTGCTAACAAATTTAAAGTACAGGAAAACTTAGAAAACAGGACCAAGATAATAGATATTTTCCAGAAAAAAAATCTTTTCCAAGGTTAATCTGTCATGTAGCAAAGATCTTTGGGCATATGCTATGTTTCCACCTGATATAATCACATTACAAATGCATTAGGTAATTCACACTGATTGATGATGTCTGTATCAGCATTTAAGACTGTGTTTCTTACCTATACAGCTCTACACAACCAGGGTCCTCCACACTTTAAGAATGAGTTGGATCCACATGCTTCCAAAATGTTTGGGAACAATAAATGTGACCCATATAAAAGCCAACAAATACATAAAAATGGGAATATATACTTACTCCAAGACTGCAGAATCTCAGAGTATTACCATTAAGCTGAGGTACAGCAATCCTGGAGTTAATATGTGAGTGTCTGTGTGTTTAAAATGTGTGTCGTCTGTGTTTATTCTCTCTCTATGTGAGCATATATATATATATATATATATATATATATATATATATATATATATATATATCCGTTAGCAGGGGTATGCTGAGGTCAGTGCCTGTACCCCCTGTTACAGGTGCATAAATGCATGCTTTAAATATTTAGGAGCAAATTTCAGACTTTACTATTATTCTAGTTGAATCACAGTTGATTTTTAAAAATGCCATGACTTGTACTATTATGTCTCACACTTCTGATAGGGAGACAATGGTCCCATGTACACCTATCTGCAAGTTCAAGTTAACATAGAAGGGGGTCATTTGAGGTCCCATGGATGCACTTGGAAACATAGGGCACTGCTCTTTTTCTATCAAACTCAGTGTTTTATCAGCTGAAGGTTTTCTGAGGTTCAGTTCTCTTTTCCATAAACCCTGAAATGCTGTTTAATAAGGAAAATATACTTAAACATATGGAGAGACATTTGGCATTGATGTTTTTGTTGTTATGTTTTAGCTTTGCTTTTATGCACACATTGTAATTTTACTACATTTTTGAATGCTTTGTTCATTTTTGAACTGCTCTGATGTAAATGTCATTTTAATTGATTTGTAAGGTTTTTTTGCGCTCAATTATCTAAGTAAATTTTATTGTACTTAACTGATTTTGTGTTGCATCTGTTTCCATTTTCTGACTTAATGGGTCATTTTAATCTAGCCCTGCCACTTATTTCAAGCCTATCAGATTTAATATGGATTCATGCTACAGATCAGTGGTAATTTCATTGTATTTTCCTTGATATATCTACACATTGCCATTGCCAAATAACCCAAACCTCAAGTTCCCAATGTACAAAACACCAATAACAGTTCACTATATTAAATCACTGCTGGTGCAGTTTCTTTGTCTATTACTGGCGGTGATATTTTTGTTTTGTTTTGTGAGATTTTTTTCCTTTCTTTACATTTGTGTGACTGTAGAGTTGATACACGTAAGTTCATGTATAAGTCCCCCACAAAGTAAGTACAGAGGCTTACTCCACTGCAAAACAAAATCCTTACAGGTTAGTTTTTTATTGTGTGTGTGTGTGTGTGTGTGTGTGTGTGTGTGTGTGTGTGTGTGTGTGTGTGTGTGTGTGTGTGTGTGTGTGTGTGCGTGTGTGTGCAGATATTTTGCATTCCTGCAACAAGATGAATCAAATTAATTTTTCCAAGAAGTCATGGAAGCAGAAGTCCATCTTGCAGCCTCCCATGGTAAGAAAGTTGACAGCATATTACTTGTAAATCAGAGTTAACAATAATGTTGAAATTAAGTTTAGAATGTTGCTCTCATGTTAAACTATTACTTAGAACATTTAAAAAGCTATTTCATCCAATTAAAAATATTTCTGCTCATATTTCTTGTCCTCTTTCTATATTAACTTTATGACTGAGAGACAATGCATACCTGTAATAATAGATTCTCGGTGCTATTTGGTATCTACCAAACTAGCAACTATCATATGCCTTCTTTGCGAATATATTGAACAGTTATCAAAGTTTCACTGCAAGGCAAATTACTCACTTACATAGGCACTTACTGTTAGAGCCTATGTGTGTAAAATTACTGGCATTCTTCAATTACATCAGCTTGACTTTGCTAACAAATTTAAAATACAGGAAAACTTAGAAAACAGGACCAAGATAATAGATATTTTCCAGAAAAAAAATCTTTTCCAAGGTTAATCTGTCATGTAGCAAAGATCTTTGGGCATATGCTATGTTTCCACCTGATATAATCACATTACAAATGCATTAGGTAATTCACACTGATTGATGATGTCTGTATCAGCATTTAAGACTGTGTTTCTTACCTATACAGCTCTACACAACCAGGGTCCTCCACACTTTAAGAATGAGTTGGATCCACATGCTTCCAAAATGTTTGGGAACAATAAATGTGACCCATATAAAAGCCAACAAATACATAAAAATGGGAATATATACTTACTCCAAAACTGCAGAATCTCAGAGTATTACCATTAAGCTGAGGTACAGCAATCCTGGAGTTAATATGTGAGTGTCTGTGTGTTTAAAATGTGTGTCGTCTGTGTTTATTCTCTCTCTATGTGAGCATATATATATATATATATATATATATATATATATATATATATATATATATATATATATATATATATATATCCGTTAGCAGGGGTATGCTGAGGTCAGTGCCTGTACCCCCTGTTACAGGTGCATAAATGCATGCTTTAAATATTTAGGAGCAAATTTCAGACTTTACTATTATTCTAGTTGAATCACAGTTGATTTTTAAAAATGCCATGACTTGTACTATTATGTCTCACACTTCTGATAGGGAGACAATGGTCCCATGTACACCTATCTGCAAGTTCAAGTTAACATAGAAGGGGGTCATTTGAGGTCCCATGGATGCACTTGGAAACATAGGGCACTGTTCTTTTTCTATCAAACTCAGTGTTTTATCAGCTGAAGGTTTTCTGAGGTTCAGTTCTCTTTTCCATAAACCCTGAAATGCTGTTTAATAAGGAAAATATACTTAAACATATGGAGAGACATTTGGCATTGATGTTTTTGTTGTTATGTTTTAGCTTTGCTTTTATGCACACATTGTAACTCTACTACATTTTTGAATGCTTTGTTCATTTTTGAACTGCTCTGATGTAAATGTCATTTTAATTGATTTGTAAGGTTTTTTTGCGCTCAATTATCTAAGTAAATTTTATTGTACTTAACTGATTTTGTGTTGCATCTGTTTCCATTTTCTGACTTAATGGGTCATTTTAATCTAGCCCTGCCACTTATTTCAAGCCTATCAGATTTAATATGGATTCATGCTACAGATCAGTGGTAATTTCATTGTATTTTCCTTGATATATCTACACATTGCCATTGCCAAATAACCCAAACCTCAAGTTCCCAATGTACAAAACACCAATAACAGTTCACTATATTAAATCACTGCTGGTGCAGTTTCTTTGTCTATTACTGGCGGTGATATTTTTGTTTTGTCTTGTGAGATTTTTTTTCCTTTCTTTACATTTGTGTGACTGTAGAGTTGATACATGTAAGTTCATGTATAAGTCACCCACAAAGTAAGTACAGAGGCTTACTCCACTGCAAAACAAAATCCTTACAGGTTAGTTTTTTTATTGTGTGTGTGTGTGTGTGTGTGTGTGTGTGTGTGTGTGTGTGTGTGTGTGTGTGTGTGTGTGTGTGTGTGTGTGTGTGCGTGTGTGTGTTTTTGACCAGTTGTATTTGGTGACTTGGGTCCCAACCAGTTTGCAACCTGGCCTATCTTTGTGAAACCTTTTCTTTCCTGGCCCATATTTTGCCACCATGATGTCTCTAGAAACTCTGAACACTAAACTTTTCTTCCTCCTAATTTTATTTATTTATTTAACAGGTAGGTGAATTTGACTTCTTGTGTTCCTTTTAGCCTTAACTTACGACGTCTTATAAGAAGTCTACCTGATAAATAAACTCTGTTCGTGTAGAGTGGGAATCTTTGACAAAATTCTGATCAGGTTTTTGATCATAGAATGTTATGAGTCAGAGACATGAAAACTGATCTGAAGACAGTAAACCCACCTTTTCTATTATTTCAAAGTGTAATCAGAACACTTCATGCACTACATATTAATCATTGATGCCTTTAGATGCAAGTTGAAAAACATGTCAATATGTAAGTTTGTGTGTTTAATGTGTGTTGTCTGTAGGTTTGCTCTATATGTGTGCGTGGGGGAGTGTATGTGGGTGTATATATATATATATATATATATATATATATATATATATATATGTGTATATACACACACACACACACACACATACACACACACACACACACACACACACACACACACACACACACACACATATATATATATATATGACGAATCTAGGACAAATTACAGATGACACATTTCAACGAAACTGAAACAGCTGAGCATGCTTTTGCGAAAGTCTGCTAAAAAAAAACGATAACAGCAATCACGTTTATGTGGGGGGTGAGCCCCTCTGCATCCCCCACCCCCCTACTTTTATAGTCTCACTCTGAGATCGCACTACAGTGGGGAAAAGGGAATATTCCCTTTTCCCCACTGTGCCGCGATCTCAGCAAAAGCCATTCTCTCATGTTTTTTTCTTTTTTTTAGCTCAGTTTCGCGAAAGTGCTTTTTCGGTGAAAAAGCACTTTCATGAAAGTATGCTCGCCCATTTCAGTTTCATTGAAATGTGTAGGAGATCATTAGTCCTAGACCCATATATATATATATATATATATATATAGAGAGATATATATATATATATATATATATATATATATATATATATATATATATATATATTTATATATATGTATATAAACAGTTTGAGTTCCCAAATGCTTACAAACAAATTATTTTGTCATTAACAATACATCTACCTTTCTCAGGTTCTCTGTAGAGGAATCCATACAAAATGTTATATTTATAAATGCAAATTCCTAAACATCATTTCACTAAATAGTTTTAATATATTTGCTGTATTTAAGCAGCTTGTATGTTCTAATGTTTGGATTCTCTTTTAAAAGTTTTGCTTCTGCTACAAGAGACTTAGTCACTAAAACATTTTATGTTTTAGAATGATCAAGTAAACAATCCTCAAAAAACTGCTCACATGCTAAACCTGTTTTAATAAATCTGTAAAAGCTAAAACATAACAAAATCTGTTATTCACTGATATACCCAGAGCACCTCCACGTTTTCTCTTTTATTTTTACTGTATTTAGATATGAACTTCCAGAGCATGAAAAATTACTGTCAATTATACATTCCTTTGTCATAAGATAGTTGTTGTGTGGAGGACCAACTCTCCCTAGGTCCTCTTTGTAAATGGGCCGTGAGCTACCTTGTTCAAAAAAATTAAAAATACACATACATACATGCATATTAAAATGCATATAAATGCATGCATCTTTAATTAAAATAAATGACCCTAGCAAAGTTAAGTGATATTAATAAAAGCAGAACATTTCAACAGTAAATTATAGCTTCAGTTATCAGCTCTTCTGGAAAAGGCTAGAAAAGTACTTTAAGAGATGCCATTTGTGCAATTAGGTGCATCTCTCTTTTCAGAAATGGCATAGCCCAGCATGACATGACTAGCTAGCATGGTTGGGTGCCTTTCATTCAAATTTCTCAGCCACTTAAGATCAGTCATGAATAATCATCCACAGAACTGAGGGAGGAATGTAAATTTTTGAGGCTCTTTGTATGTCCAGGCTGGTTGAGGTTATGTGGTCATTCTTATTCAGTTCTGCTTCCCTCTATTTAAAAACATAATTACTATACCTATATATCTGTACAACAGCTTTGCCACTTAAGAAAGGCTAGTTCAAGCTTAAGGCATTGGGAGCACTGCTGACACTCGAGTCCTAAGTGCTTGAAAACCACTGTCTTGAAGCCAGCGACTCGAGCACCTTGTAGATTGGGTAGGTTGCTTGCTTGCACTCAGCGCCTTGTAGAGTGGGTAGGTTGCTTGCTTGCACTCAGTGCCTTGTAGATTGGGTAGGTTGCTTGCTTGCACTCAGCGCCTTGTAGATTGGGTAGGTTGCTTACTTGCACTCAGTGCCTTGTAGATTGGGTAGGTTGCTTGCTTGCACTCAGCACCTTGTAGATTGGGTAGGTTGCTTGCTTGCACTCATACTCAAAAATGAGTTCAGGCAAGTAGCAATGGGGAGGGGGAAGAAGGGGGATTTCATGTTTAGGGAGCAGGAAGGGGGGTTTTGGTGTAGGGAGCAGGGAAGGAGTTCTACATTTAGGGTGTGGGAAGAGAGTTTTAGGTTTAGGAGGGGGGAATTTTAGGATTAGGGAGTGATCAGACACTTTAAGGTTAGAGAGGAGAGTGTCAGTTTATGACTAGGGAGCAAGGACTCAAGCTAAAAACTGGGTGAGAGTTTTAGGGTTAGAGTTTAGGTTAGGGTAGGACTATACAGTTGTATTGGGTCGGGTGTGGGGAGGTTTATGTAAATGTAGGAGATCAGGCTACTGGGAGTTTAAGCGCTTGCTTTTTTGAGCAAGCGGCAGTAAGCAGGTTTGTCACAAGCTACTAGCATACAAGCACCTGTAGTAGACCCTAAAGCATTGTATAATAAAATTCTGTAGTGCAAAGATTAATGTCTCTTGACTTTCAACAGTATAAGAAATATTTAGCAGAAGAATGGAAATTCAGAAAAGGCAGAACGTATGAGACTGGGCATTACTACCACATTCTGTGGAATGTGCTGTGATAGTTTTCCTCTTAAACCAATGAATTTTTATTATACATTGTGTAAGTTCATAACAGTTTAATTCAGAATTAGTTTGGGAATCTAACGGCTGGCAGTTCAGCAACATCGATGTTTAGAATATAGATACATGGCTTTGTGGTACCTATAAAGGAATGGAGAGTTTCAGTGCTATTCAAGCACATAGAGTACCTATATAAATCAAGTCTGGTGAACGAATGAATACTAAATCGGTGTCTATATGACTGGATGCATGCCAGGTTTATGTCTGCTAAGTTGTTTGTAAATCCAACTCCAGGTGCATAGGCATTCTTATTCTTACTTGATTAAAGCAAATGTGATCAAGGCGGGCTCATTGTTTTAAACTGCGAAGAGCCACCATTTTTTTTTTGATAAGCCTATGGATAGTATCCAAACAGAGGAGCTGATTTTAGAGAGCCTTTATTACGCAATCAGAAATACCCCACTGCTAACATGATGATAATATCACAATCAAATGTCTGCCTATTACACACCATCAATTGAATGTGGGTTTCTCAAAGCCTGTAATCGCATTTCCATCACAATTCTTCATTTATTTGTTAAGAGGTTTTGGCCATGAAAAATATGTCAAATGCTTTATGGTATTGATGTCTACTTAATTGAAGTAAATTAACAGTACAACTGAGGGAAAAGACAAATAGTAGGTTGTTATTTGCCATCAGAGAATTGCTGTAGTGTGAGTACTGGTATCCAGCTGTGTTTGTTTAAATAAAAGTGTGATGTGAATACCTCCTACAGCTATGTTTCTGCCAGTGAACACAAGAGAAACAGAGACAGAAAGAGAAACAGAGGCTGCTGCTTGGATCACTTGTCTCTTAGTTTGCAAAAACTTGGGAATGCATTGTTCAACATTCAGAGCAGAGAAACATAAAAGACCACACACAAGTATATATTTAGGACATTCTTTTGCATTTTGTCAAGCTGTAACCACAAATAAATGTGTTCTATTAAAGTCTACATCAGTTTAGCACTGTTAATTTGCCTCAGTTCACTACACAAAAAAGTCATTACATTTCTACGGCAAGTAAAACCAAGACAGTGCCGCAAGAAAATAAACAACAGTGAAGCTGTTTAAAGAGTACGTATGCATATACAGGAGTTAAGAGATGATGGCATACCACTAAACACTAAGCATTCTGCTACAATTAAAGCTGTTTCTAATTCCACACACAATGCATTTCTTTCTAGGGGAAAAAGCCAAATGTGTCAGTTTCATTGGCCTGTAATGAGGGATGTGTGTGGCTGATTATATGGCATGTAACAGTATTCTTAAATACGCAATCTTAAAGGCCTGTGGTTATGAAACTTTGTGTATTCTACATGGTACTAAAATATATGCTACTCGGTCACACACAGATTATATCTATATCAATATTAGTTTGAAAGACATTACATTTAAATGTTTCAGTGTTAAAAGAGTGAAATAGCACTAAATGATTAATTATAGCAAGTCAAATGACTGGTTAAACTATATGTTTTTTTTGTGTTTTTTTTTTTTTTTGTCGTCAGAAAAGGTTAATGCATAGCTGCATGTAGCACATACGCATAGAAAAATGCCTGTGAAAACTTTTGTCTTTGGGGGGTTTGCTAATAAAACAAACAAAGGTGTCTATGGTTTCTATTACTGAGATATATTTTATTGTGTAAACTAGCAGACACAACTGAGATTTTATAGCTTAATAAAACCTGGGTGACTACCCCTGGGTCAAATAGTTAGGGAGCATGACCAGTGCCTTAATGTAAGTGTCAATCAGCTTGCAATCTGTCCTTGTAGTATCCCTGCCTGTAGATGTGAAATAGTTATAACAAGGCTGCTTATATGACAAGGACATTCCATGTGCTTTATGAACTACAGCAAGGAGCTTTATTAAAATGTATCAATAAGCTACTTGTAACAGTTCATAAAATGAAAAGTAAAAATGCATTATTATTATTTTTATTTACTTATTTTTGTTTCTTGCAATCTGAAAAGATGAGAATTTTTTTGAGGGTTTTTCTTTTGGTACTGAGGTACTCTTGTGAGTTGTGGGATGTCAGATATGGGATTGGCAAGGGTACCTGATAGCCTAGCTACAGTCCTGATTATAACATTCATTAGTTCTGCATTTGAAATATGTAGTGAAAAATGTACTGAAGTTGCTATAATGCATGTATATATAATGCACATATCTATGTAACACTATTGCCTTTTTAATACAAATGTGTGGCACTGCCCATTTAAGAAATAGTCTATACCAGAATGCATTTCAGTATTCAGCTTTGGCAGCTGGGTGTTATGTGTTAACACAGTTTATGCTGTGCTGCCATATTGTTTACAATAAAGTTGCCCATTTATTATACCATAGACTGAATACTGACATTTCTGAGATGATTGTCACTACAGGCAGTATGTATCTCATAGCACCTTCTGATAACATCTGTGCAAAGAAAATCAAATCAGTATCATCGTTTTATGGCTGATACTTTGTAACAGTTAAAAAAGTGTGTTTATATCCAAAAGGAAGTGCTGTCTTCCTCTCTTATTTCTCTATCTTTCTCTCTCTCCCTCACTCCCTCACATCTGTCCAGAATATATACTCATCAACAATGCTCAGTATGTGTTTAGTGAATATGCTTAGATAACGGTGTGGGACAAGAAGATGCTTAGACATGGTTTCGTTATCATTTTCACTGGCAGTAACATTTCAGAACAAAATGCATCCCCTTCATTTAAGTGCAGTTGTTCAACTCAAAAATACTTGACAGAAGGATTTATAAGGATTTATAAGCAGTGATCTTAACACAGCAAGTGTTGGATACACTCCATCTAAATAGGGTTGGGTGGAGGCACACATCCACTAATAACATGCATAGCACAATGTGGGATGGATCCCAGCATAAATGTAGGATTTAAGGCCTAACATGAAGTGCACAAACCTTAGGACTAGATAAGCAGGCACTATACACAGTATGACAAGGTGCTCCATCTTTAACAGTTTGGGTCTAGGTTAAATATTCAAATGCTTAAATGTTCAAATCACTGAAGATCGACCTTTAGTGATCAAACATTTAAATGTTCGAATCTTTTAAAAAATTTAAAAAAATAAGGTAAAAAAAAAAAAACTAAAGGGTGTAAGCAGGAGGGTAAGAGGGTAAGCCCCCCTGCACCCCATACCCCCCCCGCTATTTAAATATACCAACTCTGAGATCGTGCTACAGTGTAGGAAATGGGAAATTTTCCATTTCCATACTATAGCACACTGAAGTGCGATCTCGGAGTTGGCATATTTAAGTAGAGGGGGGGTGGGGGGTGCAGGGGGCTTTCCCCCCTGATTACACTCTTTACATTTTCTTTTTTTTTTAAATATTCATTTTTTATATGTTCGAACATTTAATTGTTCAACCACTAACGGTCAATGTTTAGTGGTTCAAACAATTAAGCGTTCGAACATATAACATAGACCCAACAGTTCAATCCAAAGCCAAGTGGAAAAGATGACGGAAATAGGAGTAAAAATAATGTCATATCAGCCAAGAAGAAGCCAACAGTTGTAGCACTGTGTGTGTGTATGTGTGTGTGTGTGTGTGAGTGTGTGTGTGTGTGTGTGTGTGTGTGTGTGTGTGTGTGTGTGTGTGTACACACACACACACACACACACACACACACACACACACACACACACAATATATACAAAAATGTAGCTTCCACCATCAATGCCTGACTCATTGTCTGACTCCTGGAACTCCATTCAGTTGATTCTGTTCAAAGTTAAAGAAATGGTCACTGCTAGATTACATTACAATATCTGAAGTGATATGAGCACCAAATTCATCTCATTGTCAACCGCTGCTGGTGTGGGCATGTTCTTCACACCCTTTACATGTGGTATGTTCGGTATTAGACACATGCAGAAACATGCACATTCACACAGATCCATTATGCATAGATTACAGTATATAATTCAGTCATCTAGTATATTTTAACAAAGGATTTCAGTGAAAATAACGCACCATACATCCTCTCCTATGCAACATGTCATACATTACCATAAAAACAGCTGCCCACCAATATATATCTCATACTCTCATGTTATTAATACTTGAGTATACACAGTCTTTGAAACTTTCAGAAACATCTTCAAGAATATCCATAGATATAACACCCTACCACTGAATATTAAGATGAACTTGACTCTTCTAAACAGCTCAAAACTAACTTGCAATTTCATTTGTAAAAAGTTTTATCATAATCAGAAATCCAAGAAGAGCATTTATTTATTTATTTGTTTATTTATTTAATCATTTGTTCTTCTATTCATTCTATGTTGACCAAGGTGGTGGGTGTAACCCTAGTGCAGAAGGCACAAAAGTGCAAGCAAAAAAAAAATCAAATACAAAGTTTTCAAAAATTTCAAATAAGTTCCAAAACTTTCAAAAAAATTTCAGAGATTATACAAGTACTGAAAATTTCCCTATACAGTGCTTGCATAAACATTTCTGTTGTCCTGTAATATAAAACCACAAAAAGTATCAAGGATTCATGTAAACACAGTAATACATGTACATAAAAGTTCCTATACAAGAGAAATTGGAATCAGGAAATGAAAGAAAAGTTTGGTCTGATAAGTAAAGAGACAGAGGAATGCTGTGAAAGTAGAAGAGTTAGTGACCGGTAGAGTGGGTATAATCATTAATTGATTAGGACAGAGGGTGTTTATGTACTCCTACTACTACTACTACTACTACATAAAGAAGAGTTGTAAGTTAAATGTGCATATTTAAAATAGAAGTAATTCCCTCTATTATGTGGTAAGAATCATTATGACTCATTACTTGTGTATAAAAATAGGAACAGGATGGAGTATAGCGGGGTGGTCGAGATTATCCATTGTCTACAAAGCAGATGCACTTCTATTAGTCTTTTAAGTGTACTCTTACTTTGTACATGCTGTCACAGTATTATTTGTTAGCATAATTTACTATTCATTACTGTTAGATGGTGCACATGAAGATCCTAACATCATCGTACCTAGTGACATGACATAGATCACGTCCGATGGCCAAGAAGCCAACATTCAGTTAATGAAAACTGCTTCATAATAATCAAGCTAATATCAAATGCACATCTGTTATTAGTGACTGATAACGGACACATTAATAAAAGTGCTCTATGATGTCACGGACTTGTAATCATCCCAAAAATGATAGATGATACATGTTCAAGATGACCACTGAAAAATGCTAGACAAACTTAGTAAACACGAGTACAATGTAATTTTGTGGTGATTAATGTCTAAGAAATCAGACCTGCTCCTCAAGGAAACACAAACCTATTTTTTGGATATCCTCTATCAACAGGCTTTACAACAAAAGGAAGAAACTGTTGTCCAAGGGTAAAAGGGAACAAATTCCAAATTGGAAAACTTCACTCCTTAGCCTCAACAAGCAAATTACATCACTAGTGAAAACCTGCAAGGCCAATTATGAATCAAAACTAGCTTTCATAACAAAGGGAAACCATAAAGTCTTCTTCAGTTACGTCAGGAACCTCCATGGCAAAGCTCAGGTTTGTTCCGAATTAGTACTTAACAGTATCACTTACACTGATCCTGTTGACTTAGCCAATCTGCTAGCAGATAGGTTCAGTGCAAATGTCACCTCCTGTCCCCCCAAAGGCCCTGTTAGACATCCCTGATACTTGTCCCACACTTCACATCTCCATAGATCAAGTGTTGCAGGCCCTATCCAAGGCAAAGAACACAGCTTCCATGGGACCTGATAGTATCCTAGGATGTATTCGGAACCATCTCCAGCAAGAACTGGCTTCACCATTAAGCCCCCTATTCAACCACAGCCTAAGTACTGGCTTAATTCCAGCAGAGTGGAGAACTGCCATTGTCATCCCCTTGCACAAAGGTGGTGCCACTACTGACCCTGGGAACTATCACCCCATTAGCTTGACAAGTCTGATCTGTAAAGTCATGGAGTGTATTATTATGGATCTCTTAAACAAGGACATAGGCAATCTCCAAGCACTTGACCCCACCCATTTCAGATTCATCAAGGGCAGATCTTGCTTGTTGAACCTGGTTGACTACTTTGAGACAGCCACCAAGGCCCTGGATGAAGGAAAGTCAGTACACACAGCTTACCTTGACTTGGTCAAAGCCTTTGACACAATCCCCCACTCAGGCATTATCAATAAGCTAACACAACTTGCCATAAATCCCTATCACATCAAGTGAGTGGCCAACTGGCTCACCAACAGGACCCTCAAAGTCAAAATAGGTACCTCCACCTCCGATAACAGACCTGCCACTAGTGGCGTTCCCCTGGGATCTGTCCTGGGACCCATACTGTTTGGCATTTATTTCTCAGAGGTCCAGGCAAAGACAAAAGGCCTGTGGCTGACCAAGTTTGCAGACAACTGTAAGTTGGGTCCTGTCATTGACTCCCCAAATGATGTTAACATACTGCAAGAGGGTCTCACAGCAATTAATCACTGGTGCCAAAGTCATGGCTTCAAGCTAAATGCAAAAAATGCATCATCATACCATTCGGCAAAAACACAACCCCTCTTGATTCCCACATCAACGGCAACCCCATAATCACACAGCCCGTGGTGAGAGACCTGGATAACAACCTCACATTCAACCATTATGTAGCAGCAGTGGTCAGAAAAGCCTTTTACTTGGTTCATCTCATAAGTAAAGGGATTGTATCCAGAAAAAAGGAGGTTATTACCTCTCTGTACTCCTCCCACAATAGACCAATAATTGAGTATAACCCCCCCCCCATTTGGGATGTACCTCTCCAAATATCTGCACCAACTGGAAATCCACTGAAATACCTCACAAAGAGAATCCATGGCCTCCAACACCTGTCCTATGCTGACAGGATCAAATCACTATCACTCTACTGGCTGTCATACAGAATGCTCAGGGGTGATCATGCCTCACTTACAAGGTAATCTCAGACCCTGCCCTACTACAGATGCTCCATATCCGTACGTCTAACTCCTCATGCACTACCCTCTCAAAAGGCCTGAAACTAATATGCAACATAAAAAAAAACTGTTGGAGGTTTGTCCTCCAGAGGCTGCCCTGTCTCTGGAATAGTCTTCCCATACACATCAAACAGAGCACCTCGCTGACCCACTTCAAGCACAACCCTGATGAGTGTATGGGAAACCATAAATTTGTCCCAGGGGTTCCACCTATGCCCCTCACTGACAGAGGCAACAGGTGCTGAGTGAGGTTTATTTTTGGGGATAAACTCTTGACTAGGCTTGGAAAGGCCCCGGGTTCATTCGCCTAGTAACCTCCTAATATCCTGTATGTATAAATAAACACACATAATGCACATGATTATCTAAAACCATATTATGCAATGCACCATACAACTTTAGTGCACTACTGTAACCATTGACAGGGGCACAGGGATGCACTAGGTAGTTTTGCTGCCTCACATCACTTGGCTTAAAAGTTTGGTTCTTGGCAGTGGTGCCTTCTGTCTGGCATCTACATGTTGGCCATGTGTCACAATGTGTGAATGAACTAGCTAAAAATGGTGTCTCTGTGCATATATGGAAGGGGATTCCAGCCTTTTCTGGTGGATGATGAGAGTGGATGTCATCAGGAGGCAGGGATTATCCCAGTCAATGAAAGTTACTTGAGATATACTATTAATTATTGCAGAGCAACAGGCTAGCTAAAATATATTATAAACAAAAAGTGGAAAATTTTAATGACAGCTCCAAAAATTAAAACTTTTTAAGGTAGCACCTTGGATTTGCTTACCACAATTCTATGAATTTGAAGAACATGGTTTTGTCAAATGAATATAAAGTAAAAAGTGTCTGAGGCAAGTAAATGGATGACATACCCATGCTTTAACTGTTCCCTTTTGTAAATATTTTAAAAGTACTCCTAATTTTGTGCAGCATATTATGGGGCATGCATATAGTTATAAATGCTATTCAAATTGTCATACTGCTAATGTTATTTATTTCACCAGCTCTATACAATGTTGTGCTTATTATGTACACAAACTGAAGTTAAGAATATGTGAGCATCTATTGCATATTAGAAGAAATGTTGATATCAATGTGATGTAGGGAATAATCATGTGTTCATGTTACAACTACTAAAGACTGTAGAAATTGTAATAATAAACTGAACACTGTAGAAGTATTAATAATAAATTAGATGTAAGGGAGTTTAATTGTACAGTTAAACTAAGTGCTGATAGTTAACCAGGCTTGAATGAAATTGTTTTCTTTAAGGCTATTCTATGTAGTAGAGCTTTAAAATAATTTACTAGGACATGTGTTTTTATTATGTATGTTATTTAAACTAAATATCTGCATAGTTTTAGAACAACTGATAAAGTACTTTTAGGTGTAAAAGCTTGTGCAAGTTGGAATACCGCTGCTGGTTTTATGTTGCATTTTCTTGTTCCATACTTAAATAATTGTTAGTAGATCTTTTGTAAGACATCCATGGATTTGTGAGCTGTCTTTTGTTTTATGCATTTTAGGATGTGGAAGTTGCCAGCTTTGCTTTGTCATGAGTGAGTAAAAACTGTCACTTTATAGAGCTAGTAAGCTAGTAAGACAAATGGCAGTTGTTTGGAAGTTTTCTGTTGTAATTATTTATGTAGTTAAATACTAGAAAGAAATATTTCACAAAGATTATTTAAAGGTTTGTTTATAAACATCTGCAGTATAATCCATCCCTGTTCATCATAAAGTGATTCCTTCAACAAATGACTCATTGAAAATCATTTCACTTTAACCGTTTATAGCACTTTGCTGACCTCTGAAAGACAGCTGTCATGGCAAACAAAATATACAGATAGTCGAAGCGCTAATGCGTCGATTCAGCATGTATGAAGCATTTTGATATAGCTGGAATGTAAGGCTAGTAGCATTCAAAGATGCAGAATAAAAGGTATCAGCAACAGAAGATCACACACACACACACACACACACACACACACACACACACACACACACACACACACACACACACACACACACACACAAAACTGGTAACACTCTATCTGGGATGTCATCACTAGTTCTAAGTGCCTCAATCATTCCAGAGACACAAGAAAGGTGGAGGCAGTTCACAGCAGGATAATAATGATGATGTGTTGTTTGCAGTGCAATCCATATAGTTTAAATTTATACTATAAAGTAGGCAAACAGAAGCCATAATATAAATGCTTTTGAACCTAAAGGAATAAAAGTGGATACAAGGATTCAAAAAAACAAGGTATATTAATACAGGATTTCATAAACTACAGCAACAAGGTAGAGGGAAAAGAAAAGTTATTATTTCACAAAAATGGTAGTAGATGTAAAAAAGATCCTTTCTTAAAACTAAATAAGGTCAAATATGATAATCAACTTTAAGAATTCATAGGACATACATAAAGCGATTTGTATGGGCAGGATAAGAAAAAAGAAATAAAGAAAAGAAATTAGGGTACTTACGTATTATCACAACCAGATTTCCGCACTGCCATAATTCTGTATGGGTGTACAAAAACAGGTTGCTTAACCTAAAAAGGAGGCTGTAAAGATGTAAACATTAGTCTGTCCTAGTGGGTATGAGCCAGGAAGAGGAGTAAGGGTGAAATTTTGTACTTTTGGATGATGCGGCTCCTGTAACTCCACAGTGGTGCACCACTTTACAATAGCTGCATTTCTCACTACAATGTTAGCAAAGGGAAAGCGACTCACGAAATACACCCTGTAACCTTTAAATTTAAATCTGTCAAGGCCAAACATTGCTGCCTTTCTTAGTTTATGTAATCTGCTGCTTTACAGACACTGCTGTAAAGAATTTCACTTAAGGTGTTAAGAAAGTGTCCCCGTTTGGGAAGCACTGCCCATAGTTTATAAATAATGACAGATAAAGTCAAAATCAGTTCCTGAATAAACCTAGTAAGAACACTTCGGAAAACATCTTACTGCCTGATAATGCGCTTCTTTCTGTCATTTGTGGCATTTAGCAGCTTTTTCATTTTGACCTGAAAATATGTTTACAAATTGGTAAAAAGAAATAGTTTCCCAAAACCATTTTTCCTGTGTCTGTGTTTTCCTTCTCTGAAGGATTCTTTCCACACAGTGAAAAGAATCCATTCATCAGTATGATAGCAGGCATGCCAATTCAAGCATGCATGTGTAATGCACACAAAAACAGGAAGAGGGTTTTTTCAATTGTTTCTCTTCCTGAAGGTAATCCAAAGTTATTACACAGAAATAAGGACTCTGAATACCACCTTACAGTGTTTCATGCACTCATTTGTATTGAAGTATGCGAAATTTGCAACCGCAAAAATCTGGTTGACATAATACGTAAGTCCCAAAATTAGCTACTCATTATATAGGTCCTCAACTATATTAATGGATGCAAATTAGGCAAACAGCCCATTTCTGCTAGTAGAGTTGTATAGTCTCATTATTGCAAATTATGAACATCATGATAGACACTGAGCTTATGAAAAATTGCTCCAGTTACCTGGAATGCACTTCCTGAAAAAATCTAAGGGACCACTGAATTGTTGAAATTTAGCAAACTCTTAAAAGAGCACCTTTACAAAGCACTGAGCTGCAACTGCTTTTCCAAGCTTATATGACAACATGTGCAAATAACATTAATTCTGATCCTAACAGAGTATGTATAATTCTCATTATTTAGAATTAAGTCTTATTTTCCAAGTACCACTATATCACCTGTCTGGGGGGATGAGTCTGCTGGCAGTATGATTCCTTAGCTCCATGTTCAGTTGCCAAATTTTTTAGCAAGAACCACTATTATTGAGCACTTCTTAAGGTTCCTTTTACAATTTGGCACTTTGAGTGACCAGCTCTTGGCTTCAACAACAAGATATTTCATTTCAATGATGGATATTCAGAGCAGTGACCAGACTGATCGTGCTCTAGCCATGCTTATGGAAGAATACAGAGTGCTGGGGAGGAAACTGTATGCTTCAACTGTTTTATTTAGCAAACGTTTAGAGAATACAGCAGCTACTAAACAACTAGCACTGCAGAATCAAGAGGTAATCCAATTGTTGGCCACAAAAGTGAGCTTTTTGGAGACAACAGTAACTGGCGATACTCAGAAGCGCATAAACTATGGAAACACAGGGCTACAAACAGTCAGTTACTATTCACAACATAATGGCTAAGCTAGAGAACATAGAGAATGACTCGTGTCACAACAATTTGTTGTTGGTTAGTCTTACAGAAGCCATTAAAGCAAGGACCTGATGAAATAATACTTGCATATATACTATGTATATATATATATATATATATATATATATATATATATATATATATATATATACATTATAACATATTTCAGATTTTCGGCTCTCCTAAATCTTAATTAAGATGGTTCTTTGCATTCCTTTGGTTTGCCTGAAAAGTACATGCTTTTTTGAAATTTTACTTTCTGGAAGCAGCTTCTCCTCCTGTAGGAAATAATCATAGGTCATTACTGATTGGCTGTTTGCCTTCTCCCCCCGTTAGTAACAGCCATATTGGAGAAGAGAGTTAAATGTTCAGTGGCTCCAGGGAAGTTTGCAACAGCAGCAGTAGTATCTGATTCCTGTACTATTACAAGCCACCCTTCTGCATTAAACATGTGTGACACAAAGGTTATAGCATGGAAGTGACAGTCTTGATCACCCACAAAAGAAAACAGTGAGCCTGAAATTGTTTTAATCATCCCAGGTCATCAATGAAACACATGAAAGTGGCAGTGCAAGTGATCTATCAGCTGAGGCTAAACAAGATGACATTAAATTGCAGGACAGTAAAACACTAGTTTACAAGGCATACATATATGAATGCATGGAACCTGGACATACAGATCCCAATTTGAAATAAGTGCAGAGCAAGCATCTTGGTGCTTTAGAGAGTATATTGAAGAATAATTATCTTGTTCAATCTTCCAAAGCATACACTGTGAAGCAATAGGAAACACTTCCAGTCAGCCAAACTCTTCAGTCCAAGCTGTTTTTATTCTTCCAACATACAAAGACACAGATTGAGTGCTTTCATCCCCCTGAACTGGGGACTTCATCCAAATCTAACTGCACTCCAGATTTATTTACAAGTATGAAAATATTACGTTTAAAATACAAAAACCCAAACTAATTGCATAAGCACAAGCCACCTTCCCTTCGTACACCCAGGTGTATATTAATGTAACTGGTTTTAAAGTGGAACTTTTAGAACACCCAAAAAAGTGGGTGTTTTTGATATGCATAGGCACTTGCCCTTTTAATTAAGATTAATTGAATGATTTGGTTCTAAATTGTTTATAAAAAGAATGTTAATTGTTTTATTGTTTGTCTGAGGAAGGTGAGGCACAGTTCTCACCGAAAGCGTTTACGAATAAATAGTGTTTTTTGTTTTCACATTGCTGGCTCTCATTGTGTTCCTATCGCTTCCTTTTTCACTAATTTATTATATATGCTAGTTTAACTTGGTCTTCTATAAGAGATGTGCTAATTGGCATTAAGCAAGATTTTTCTAGCCAGTTTCAGTCTGCTTTTAATGATAAAGAGAGAAGATGGCTAATTCTTTGGTGGAAGTATCAAAACTCCTCTCTTATTCTTTGTAATCTGTATGGTGATAATGCTTATGCATCAACATTTTTGCTGGATAATTGTTCCTAATTAGCGAGCCTTCAGGAATCAAATAACGTCTTTGTAATTGGAGAGGTTTCAAATGTAGTATTAGATTCTATTTTGGACAGAGGTGTTCCACATTTGGAACCCCACAAGAAATTACAAATAGTTCTCCAGGCAACTTTATGGAATTTGCAGATATATGATTTAGGAAGGATGATAGATGGCGATATTTTAGATTTAGGGAGTAGCTGTAGTAGACTAGATTATTGCTTCTTGTCTAAAAAATGATCATCCTCAGTTTCTCATATTTCAACCATCTGATGTAATTCGACTGATCATCAAGTGATATTAATGAAATGTTCACCTTTCCAGATGACTACTGGATCGTCATCCATTTCTAAAGACTGGCGATTGGACCCATTGATTTCGGAAGAGCATGAGATGTTATCCTGTTTGGTTAAAGAAGTTATTAATTATATGCGATTGTACCTTTTGGACAGTATGCCTATCTTTGTATCGGAGGAATCCTTCAAGGGGGATTTGAAAGTGATTTGCACTTCAGTGAAAGTGCAGCTGTTGAGTAGGTCAGACTTAGATCTCAAAATATTCTTGGATAAAGTAGCGAAGCTTCGGAATAGTTGCAAGATGGCCCAGCTTTGAGATAAGGAATTACTTTGTAATTACATCGGGACAGGGGGCAAAGTTAGAACTGTATCACTTTCAGAAGAGAAAAAATTAACTTTATATAACACGTGCAGTCACTCTGCATTGATAGCTGGAATGTAAGCTGGGCAAATTATTGGTCTATTGCTTAAACCAGTGTCAGAAAAGCCTGCCAATCTCCTACTTAAAAGCAAAAGACTCTGCTCTTACTCCCCAAAATCTATAGCTGATGCCTTTAAGGATGTTTATACAGGACTATACACTGCTTCAGTAGAAAACAACTCTGCAAACTAGCACAGTTTTTGGCCAATTTTTTACAGCCCTCTTTGACCCAGATCAACTCAGAACTTAGGGAACAGTGAATTAAACCTGTAACGACAGAACAGGTGAAGTTTGGAATTAAATATTTCCCTTGCGGGAAAGCCCCCAGTCTAGATGGATTGACCACTAACCTTTATCATGTCATTCAGGACCATCTAGTCAAACCCTTAACCAAATTATTCAATGAGATTTTTAGTTCAGGTAGGCGCTACCTTATATGCAACTACCCAAAGTCCAGATGACTCTAGAACTAGGGAAACATACATCCAAAGTTAATAGCTGTTACCATATTTCCCTTATAAACATGGGGGCAAAGTTGTGTGCTACCATATTAGTCAATTGAATACATCCACTATTACATTCCTTAATACATGAATCTCAAGTGAGTTGCATGAAATGAAAGTCATGCCAGAGCACTTTTGTCTTTAAAACAAAATGAAAGATATATCAGTCCCACAGTAGTTACAGTTATTGAATTTGAGAAGGCCTTTTACTTGGTGCACTAGCAGTATTTATGGGAATCAATGGATCCCTATTGATTTTCTCAACCAATAATTACTGCTGTGCACACTTTATGACTGCATCTAGTTGCCACTGTCTTAGTTCCATGCACAATTTCTTCTCCCTTTTGCATACTCAGGGGATTTGACAGGGTTGCCCCCTCTCTCCCTCCTCTTTTTATTTGTAGTGGATCCTCTGTTGCAGAAGCTTGTTTACCGTCTTCAGTTACATAGTTGGGAACTGGCAAAGAAGCAGGTAAGAGTGATGATTGTTGCTGATGATAATACTCACAAGAAGTCCCAAGCAGACAGTGGGTCTGTAGATAATGTTATGGGCAGTTAGAAGTTGTACATTAGTTAAGCAGTGTGGGAGCGCAAGCCATTTTACAGATTGTAGGGGAAAACGGTGTGTGTAATATATGGAACTGTTTACAAATTTGGCTATTTTATTGTAACAAGATTCTAGTTTGACTTGAGAGATTTGGTGGTTTGTGAATAGGGTATCCATAAAAAGTGGAGGTAGAATGCAGGTACTGACTAGTGTGCGTCTGGCAGATATATTTACATAATGTTTATGTCTATAGAGCATTCAAAATTATTGATAGTTTTTTTTTGTTATTTTATATACGGAGATTAAATTTTAATTTGTCATCGGTTATAAGTTTGGTGACTGGAACTACTTTAATTACTCTACTGTTTTGAGAATGAATTATGAAGTCTGATTTATTAGCATCACATATTTTGTGGGTGAAGAGAAGGGCTTTGGTCTTTTTGGGGTTTGGTAACAGTCGCGGGTCATTAAGCCACATTTCTAGAGAAGATAAGAGGAAGCATCTTGGATATTTACTGTAGGTGGGACAGGCTGTTTAAAGACCAGATAATAGTACAGTCATCTGAATATTGAATTAAAGCTCTTTGACAGGATCCTGCATGGAGATTAATGATAAAGATGTAAAAAATGAGGGGGGCCAGAATAGAGTGTTGAGGTACACCAGTGATGGTTGGTAGGCAGCATGAGAAGGATCCTTGCCATTTTACAGATTGTTGTCTATTGGTTAGGTAGCTAACACAACAGAATATATATGTATAGTATATTCATAACCTAATTGAATGTTTCTCTTTGTAGGGGAAAACTAACTGGTAGAGGAAGAAGAGAGAACAGGGTTAGAGGGCCAATGTAAAGGTTTTGTGTGGGAGACAATGTCAAAAACTTTTGAGAGATTTATGAATAATGAGGAGACAATTTTACCAGAGTCTGTAGCTCTATTTACAGTGTCCGTGAAGGAAAGTAGGTCTGTTGTAGTACTGTGGGCAGGCTTGAAGCCATGCTGAGTAGGGGTTAGAAGCCTATTTTGGAGAAGATACTTGAGGAGTTCGTAATGAACTCTTTTACTATAATATTTTGGAGAGGGAAGATAGCGTGGCAATAGGTCGAAAGTTTGATAATTCAGTGGAGTTGTCTCTTTTTTTGTATTGGAATGATAAATGACTTTTACCATAAAGTTGGGACATATGTTTCAGTGACTGATCTATTGATTAGAATGCAGACTTAATAGGCTATGGCATCTGCAGCTAGTTTAAGACATTCAGCAAGTGGTCTGTGGAGGCATGATGTAGAGAAAATGTTGACATGCTTACGGTGGAATGTGGGGTGGTTGTTGTGTGGAGAGATGACAAAGGAGAGTTTGGAGACATGTTTAAAAGGGGAAGTGATATGTGAAAGGAGAAAGCTGATTTAAACCTAAGTGTAAGCTAGATTTTAAAGAGGTTAGGTCAGCTATACTATCAATGAAGTATGTAGTGAAAATAATGGCAGTGTGAAGAGGTGATTTATTTGGATGTGGGTTTGAGCTGATTTTAGTTCCAGGATTTAGTAGTGAGTTAATGGCTGTCTGGAATTTTTGAGGGTTATTTTTGTTGATTGCTTGAGATTCATTGCAATTTTTTTTGTCATTAGTGACTTGCTTTTTTTTCATGATTGCAGAGGTACCTGAAATATGTAGATTAATGATAGTTTTGTTTATTCACTCTTCATGCTTTATTCCTATATGACATTAAGTGTTTGGTAGTCTTAGTTAACCATGGAGCACAGTTAATATTTATTCTTTTTGAGTGAAGGGGAGCAAGACTGTTAAGAATGTTTAGGAATTTAATATTAAAAATGATTTACTGCATCATCAAGCGATAGGTTCTGTAGTACAGTCCAGTTTATAGATTGAAGTGCATTAAGAAAGGAGTCCTGGTTGAATCTGGTTAGATTACAGGTAATTTTGTAATGATGTTCTTAGATGTATGGGAAGTATTCCTGTTTTTACACATGCTGCTAGATGGTCATTTTTTGGGGTATGTAGAACATTACAGATACAAACATTTAAACATCTAACATCTAACATGATGTAATTTATGACAATAAAGAGACAAAATGACTTAAATGATACAGACTGATACAGGGTATAACAAACAGAGCACAATGCACAGCGGATCTAACCATAGATAGCAAAACTTGATCATCTAGGAAAATTATAGTTACAAATAAGATGGGGTGGAGAACACAAGGAAACTGGGTCTATATCATATTATCGAAATTCCAAAACACTGAACACCATAAGCTCGAACTTGGAATCTCGAAATATGATATCATTGAAAGCTCAGAACAGCAAATTTTTTCCCTGGAAAAAAATTCACTGTTCCGAGAAATACACACACAACACAAGCACACCAAAAAAACAGCAATCCACACACATACACTTAAAATCCTACATCTAACCCTACACTAAGTTGTACATACAATGCTATCT
The DNA here is from genome assembly GCF_019279795.1 of Protopterus annectens. Classification (NCBI taxonomy): domain Eukaryota; kingdom Metazoa; phylum Chordata; order Ceratodontiformes; family Protopteridae; genus Protopterus; species Protopterus annectens. The sequence goes on from NC_056744.1 coordinate 708,087,179, forward strand.
ATCCACTTACCTTAACCCAAACCCTAACCCTAAGGTCCGTTACTACTGCGCAATCACCTGACCCGCACCCTAACCCTAACTCACCTACCCCACCCTAACAATAAAGTCTGTCACTATCACACACTCACCTCACCCGCGCCCTAACCCTAACTCACCTAATCCGTGCCCTAACCCTAACGTCTGCACAATTGTGCACTTACCTGAACCCGACCCATAACTTTCCACCACAGTGCTGAAAATAGCAAAGCCACAGAAAAGGCCAACCAAATTCCCTAGGAAAAAAATCAGTGTTCTGCAGTTTTGCTATTTTCAGCATTCGCTGTTTTGAGGTCGATACTAGAACATTCAATGTTTTAAAACTTCGATATTCTAATATAGACCCAAGGAAACTGGGGTCAGAGTTAACAAGCACTATACAAGTTTTAGGGTCCAAAACTAAAGCGAGTCAGAATAAATGTAGTAACTCTAAACAGAGGAGGAATCAGGAAGGCCAAAGTGAAACAGAGATGGAGCTGGGAAAGTAAACTGCAGAAGAATATAGAAAGAAAATGACAGCAATATAAGGGTTACTGTGATAATGTAAGAATGAAAAGGTGAGAAGCCAGCAGAGAAATATAGGGGAGTAGTAAGGGGAAGAGCGAGGGGAGGTAGAAATGGAAGCAATTTGAAAGAAGCAAAAGCATAAGGGAAGGGGAAATATTAAGATCGTGTGGACTGTGTGAGTGGGGTAAAGGTCAGTGAAGAAGGTCACATAGTGGCAAGTTTTTGTTATGAAAAAAGAGTAAAGTGTTAGGTAAGTTCTAGTATCATAGAAGGTTACTAGCCTAATGGCCCTGGGGTGCTAACAAGTCTAGCCAAGAGTTTATCCCCAAAAATAAACCTCAGTCAGCACTTGTCTATGAATATTTATCGTGTACTGACAATTGTAATTATTTTCCACATTGTTTGCTAGTCCATCTGAGCTGTATTCCATAGAATTTTAATTTCTATATCTCTTACGTTCCATATTTTGGACCAAAAGACTGAGAATATAGCATTATTGTGTTTATTTAGTGTTCTTGATTACCATAAACAAGTTACTTGTAAATGAGCCTGGTGTTATGACTACACTGTCACAGAAGAGTGATCTTGGTATGGCTAAGTAGTTCATGCTGTCCCGTGCCTTCATGGACAAGCAGATTCTGTGCAGTATTTAATTTGCTTTCAGGTTCATGTTACTCAATTGTATTAAGGTAGATGCCATTCTCATACAAGCTGAGTCAGTGATGCAGTCCTTTAATTCATACAAACATTCTATCTGAATAGCATTAGATTTAACTATGCTGCTGTGTTTGAAAAAGACTAAACTGTCGTTAGCATGCACTTATAGATAATATAGTCTTGACCAATTTCTGTGACTCTTGAATATGTTGATGTGAATCACAGTTGCAGAACAAGAAATGAATCAATATTGTATATATTAAAGTTTGCATTAGTAATGAACATGTGCAACACATTTTGGTGTTAATTTAAGTTACAGAAATGGTGTGGCAGGCACACTATATATTATGACTTAATCATCTTGTCATTAGATGGTTTGCAGTTTCCTAGAAGATAGGGTCTGCACAGCATAGCATAGCATACGTGTAGTGGATGGAAAAAGGAGACCAGATGTGGAAGAACACTTCAATGAGCATATAGTAGCAAGGTTGTTATAAAAATTAAAGGCGATTTTATAGAACAGTGAGTCTTGCAAAACGGCACATCCAGGTTACCATGTGACATCATTAGTGTTCTGTGTAACTGCCACCCACAGTCCTCTCAGCTTCCAAAATGAGCAATCTTATAATAAAATCATGAAGTTTACAAGTAAAGACATGAACCGATTGCATAAATATCTTGCATTTCAGACACTTAACTAGTTGGAGGTACTGAATCAACTAACCTACATACATGTTATGCTAGTCCCAACATCTTCTATACCAAAAACACATTCCAAGCTATCAACTTGGATTGGTGTATTTAAAAGGAGTTTAAATTTAAATGAAAGAAACAGAGTGTTGTCACCTCTGATTAACAAATTGCATACAGTACAGGCAACACCCCACTACTGAGTGATGCAGTCATCAGAGATCTCAGCAACTTCTTTTGATCACCACATAGCAGCAGTAGTCTGGAAATCCTTCTGCCTGGTCCATTTAATAACTGAAGTATCTCAACCAAGTAAAACAAATATACTTTATTCCTTTATACTCTGTGCTGATCAGATCAGAACCAGTTTTAGAATATAATGTCCCTTTTAGTATTATCTTGAAATGCATCATACAGTTAGAAAGACCCCAAATGTTCCTATCCAAAAGAGTGTCAGCTACTAATACAGGCTTGAAGCTTTGTCCCTGTCCCCTATCTCCTACAGACTCTTACACAATGATTTATGTTTAGCATTCTGTGATTTAAGGACATAATCTTTCTTGAACTCCTACACCTCTCAAAAACAAATGGCTCCACAAACACTCAAACTAAGGACATGAATATCCATAAAAATAAGTAAGACGTGGTGGAGGGACATATTTATCACTCAACACTTTTCTCATCTTTGTAATAATCTTCCATTGCATATTCAACATAGTGATATCCTTGCATCCATTAAGGGGAAACCTTAATAAATGGATGGATGGCCTTCTACAGGCAGAAGGAGTCCTATAAGGGTGGGTATTGGCAATACAATTATGGTCAAAGGACTGAGTATTCCTTGTAGACTCTATAAATCTAACAGTCTATGAATCTGAACTGTATCTACAGCAAATTAACTCGTAATGGTGGCTGAAACAAATTAAAAATTGTTTTGTTGCTTCACAGTAGGTATGCTTTTAAATACTTTGTTTAATTATCATGATTGTCATAGGTTAGTAGGAAATAGTAAACACAAAGGTGAGTGGTACAAAATGTGTGCATATGTGTATGTGTATGCATGTATGTTTACGTGTGTGTGTGTGTGTGTGTGTGTGTGTGTGTGTGTGTGTGTGTGTGTGTGTGTGTGTGTGTGTGTGTATATGTGTGCATTTGTCTAGTGCATGTATCTGGGTGTGTTCACACATGCATGGATATGGAAAGGGGTATTGCACAGAAACTTGAATTAATTATAATGATAGATCTTATCAACAATATTGTTTGTCCCTGAAAAGACTAGTCAATGAAAAACATAATTTTTAGTTATTTTATTTTTATTTTATTTTACAATTTCATATCTGGGTAACTGAGCTGGTCTACTGACTCTTTTCAGTCACAACCTGTACAGTGCAGTAGGGAAATGGCATACGATGGTTTAACTACATTTAACATGAATTCATAGTACAAAATATTTGCCTTTGCTGAGAATGTGTACATAGATAAAACTGAAATAATGTATACATAGATATGCTGAGAATCGATACACCTATAAAATTGTAGAACTGCATGCATGCATAGATAATACTGAAATAATAACTCTGAAGTATTAGTGCTATAAGTAGCAGTGAAATGCACACAATAAAACAGAAGTAAATATTAGTGGTGTAAATAACACCACATTGAATACAATAAATTAAGACTAGTTAATTAAGTTTGTATTTGCATCATGTACATATAGCAGGAATGTTCTTTCCAGATGAAATATGGAACATAATACTAGTAATGGAGATAAAAGATGTTTGAGAAGTAGCCCTTAACTAGTGTCATGAAAGCAGGTATAATTGGACTCCTACTTTAGGAATACCCTGAAAGTTGTTTGACTGTCCCCAAAGTGTCATTGTTTTTTACATCACTAGGTATCTAGTTCCTAGTGACAGGAGATATTCTGGGGAAGTCCTTTCCATCCAATGGAATGCTTGAATCTTGGTCTGAAGTGTGAAATTATCTCTTTGGCTGCTTCTAAAAGTGTGGTTTGCTTCCCTAATTTTCAGCACTGCTTTCATGAGAGGGCAATAACCTATTTTAATTATTGTAAAGGTAAAATAATTTAGTGGAATGGTAGCTCTGTTAGTAATAGGAAGCTAATGGAATCTGTCTGATAAGCTTCAGTAAGGGCAATTCCTATCAGATAGGAGAACAGACCTGTGTATTTTATTTTCAGCATTTTCCCATGAGTTAGTGTTGTGATTATGAACATATACTGTCTGATGTTAATTATATCTCTTCTATACAGCCTCATTATAAAGTCTCTCCATACAGGATTGATCACCCTCTGAAAACTCTCAGTCTTGTTGCTTTAAAGAGGTTCTGCAGTACTGGACCTCTTAGCTGTCCAGACATCAGCAGGGTAAGGTTTGATATGCAGCTTGAGACTACTTAATCACTCCATTCATTTATAAGGCTTTATATCTCATTCTGGTATCTATTAGTCTGTGTACCCTAAAGTGGCAAGAAACAATTCTTTACCTCTTCTTCTCAAGACTGATTGGAACTTATGTAACCCACATTGAGCCTAATGATTTGCTGTAACAGTCGTTGAGGGTATGGCAATAAATATGATTCACTTGTTCTACAGATTCCTTCCCTTATTCTGCAGTTAAATGTGAGAATATGTATTTATTTTGTAGGCAGTGTCCTCTTATTCCTGGGCAAACATTTATAAACCTGTCATCTGACGCTGCAATTCACTTTTTTCGTTTCTGATAACCAAACCCAATGTAACTGCAATAATCTTTGTTCTCTCTCTCTCTCTCTCTCTCTCTCTCTCTCTCTCATGGTGACTTTGTCCTACTCTGGGAAATGTAGAAATACCATAATTGTCAATTATTTACTGTAATCCCCACACACCATTCCTATTCATGAGTATTATGTAATGCATTTGTTTTGCTAGTTCATAGGAATCCTCATCTCAAAATGCAGTGGCCTTTGATCTTATTCTCTTCTCAGATTCAGGCTGTTAGTCTGCAAAGCCATTCCTTTCCACTATAGCTATTCCACTATAGCTGGATTTTATAAATTTGTGGTGAGAATAGAAGGTACCTGACAGAACCAGCAACCAAGTAGAGAAGGAGTCAAAGGTCAATGCAACCATTCAGAATGTTGCCTGATTTAATCAGAATGCAAACACTGTTAGAAGGAGGAAATTGAGGCTCCTTGCAAAGCATAAATACCACAACATTCATAAAACATGTGGTAAAGATATTGTATCATTTAAGAGCATGGCCCTGCTAATGTCAAGCAAAGCTTTTGAGAGTATTGCTGTCCTCATGGAAGCATCTGTGCCTCTTCTGCTGTCACAGTTGCTAAGATAAACCATTCACACTGAGGAAATATACTAGTTGGGTAAAAGCACTGTGAAAAAACTATGACCATTCAGTCCTTCCACTAGGTCATCACAGGTCATTATCATTAAAGAAATATGTCTATTTATTAACATTTCTCATTTTAGATACACATGATACACTTTTTGAAATAATATCATATATACAAGATAAGTGAATAAAAAGATTGTCAGACAGGTTATCATTTGTATTATGCAATATTTTATTATGACATTCTGACCAGGGATCAAGAATCTGATCTCTCAAGTGCACAGGACATTAGGAAGCTTCTCACTGATTTTCCACTGGATATCTTAGTTTCTGTTATGACATGTGTAAATAAGACCATGATATTGGCAGATTGCAACATAATCGTTATGTATTTATTTATTTAACGATAAGTAATTAGGTAAAGGTGTCCCTACTTGTGAATATTCTGGGAACAAATGCATAGCTATTCAGAAACATGGTTATACAAGCAGAGACTAAAATAATCAAATGAAGTGCTGAAGTTAAATCCTGTTACCAGTCATTCCTTATTACATTTTACTGTTGAAAAATAGTCTTACCTCTGAGTCAGGATTGTGCTAGAATGATGAATACTTGCATTATTCTGTTGCAGGGTGTAGAATGTATATTGTAGCTAGCCACCAATCTCTGAAAGTATTATGCTTAGTCTAAACTAACCCACATTGTTCTTGATTTCTAGGTAAGATATTTTATTTTAAGAATTTATGTTACAAAATAGGTCTAATACAGCATATCTACCAAATATGAAGCATGGTAACCTGCAGCCTCTAACCTATGATCAAAAATAACCAAACTGAAAGCCATTAAAAAAGCAAGGCCGCAAATCAGAGAAGATAGTACAGTGAACAAGTCAAACAGCATTTTGCAGGTTGCTAGAACTGCCTGCACCCCCATGTAGGAGATTACATGTCTTACACTGGTCTTATGTGTGTGTGTGTGTATATATATATATATATATATATATATATATATATATATATATATGTATATATATATATATATATACTAACTCCATTGTCACACAACCCTGGGCAAGCCAGCAGCTACACAAACTGTTCTGTTCTCCAAAATAACAAGTTACTTTCAATTTAAATGACATCTCTGCACTGCAATCCATAAGTGTTTCATTTGGAACACTTTTAGTTGAAGAACTGAGCCACAGGGTATAATTTTAGCTGGCTTTGTACAAATTTGAAGCTCCCTGCTTTTTAAACTGTATGCTTAACTTAGCACACACTCCAATATGTGTGTATTTGTACAGTTAAACACACAGACACACAAGCACACACACACACACACACACACACACACACACACACACACACACACACACACACACACACACTCACACACACACACACACACACACACACACACACACATATGGATGCACACATGTGCACTGACCACACATTAAATACAAGTGCTGTACCTATTGAGAACAGGTGTTAATAGCGTAGAAGCATATCCAAGCAGTGATATGCTGACAGAAACTTGAGTACCACATCATTTGTGATCCCAGTGATCATATCAATTGCTACAGTAAGATTACACAAACATACTTGACTAACAAGCAAAGTACAAGATATCAGAAAATCTGTTGGTGGTAGACATCATTTTTGATTACAGCATTGCCAAACATAAATTTCCTGAACACATAATTAAATACAGAACGCATTTCATTTGTCTGCCTTTGTAACTCCCAGTTGAAGTGTGGCTTCTTCTCAGACAGTTACATGAATGTTTAAGCAGCATATTCTTCAGCATGATGCTATTTTGACGTCTTGCTTTTGGCAAACTAATACACAGACAGAAAACAAGCAAGTAGTAAACTATGGACTGATACCATCTTTTTACTCCAGAAAAGATCTTTTAAAAATTATATGTATTTCTGTCTAAATCAGACAGCCACCTTCTTTTCGTATACCCGGGTGTATATTTAGGGATTGCAAAAATGCATCCTAATGCAGCTCAAAGAATGTTACAAAAATATGGATGGAAAAAATACCCTGTCAGTTACACTTGAGTATTACACCTATCCCTTACAGCAACTCCACAAACTATGCTGTTCTCCAATAGAACAATTTAGCTTCAGTTTAAACGGCATCTCTGCACTGCAAGCCATAAAGGTTTCATTTGGAACACTTACTTGATGAACTGAGCCATGGGGAATGTTTGCTCTCAATTACATCAGGCCTATGCATTCCTTTGCCTCTTCCAGATGTGAAACTTTACTATAACTTAATTCTTTCACTGCTTCTAGTAATGTATGTCAGGGCTGTACTGCCTTCTCCAATTAAGGGTATTTCCTCTAATCAGCTTGATTTGGCCTCTTCCAGAAGCTACCACTTGTCTTTCTTTATGTACAGCTGTCCTTATGTTGTGTCTAGTAATACAGTGAATCCGTTTCATAAGTCTTCCATGAGTGATGAGACTGCTGCAAGCTGATAAAAGCATTTGGACTACATTTTTGCATTCAGAAAACTACATTTTTAGTACATTTCTAATTGCACTTGTCTTACAATTTAAATCAGATTTGTATGTTTTTTTGCTCTTTAACTGAAGTTAAAGCTATTAATTTAAGACATTTTTGTAGTCTGCAGGCTTTTTGGTTTTTCTGCTGGTCCTAGGTATTTTTCTGAGTTTGGTTTCTTCTCCCCCTCCCTATTCCTGTTTTGGTTTTATACTAGCTTTTGTGCTGCCTGCCCTTACTGTATACCTGGCCCAAGAAGCTCCTCCAAGTCTCATCTTCTGTATACCTGGCCCTAGAAGCCCCTCTGCTCATCTAACTAGTTATTGACAGAAGAAACTGGGAATGACCTCCTCTTAAAGTGTTAGTGTACTTTGAAATTGCCTTGAAGTGTGTGTTCATCATGGTAGCTAATTGTTAGACTTGTTTCTGGTACCTCTTCACTTTTGGCTAACTAAAATATGTTTTATTTATTATTGTGTAAAATTATTTTAATTTTAACTAACTGGTGTTTATATATTCATGAGCAGTGATTTTTCATTGACAGAATTGGTTGGATTAGAACCAATGACTAACCAGCAATATGTATTTAAACTTGAAATTTTTAATGGTATTTTGTTCTGAAGAAGTCATACTAGTTGATGAAAGCGCTTAACAACTTTGGTTTATTATTTTTAACATTAAAATAGTACTGTGGACTTGCGACGTCGTGCTCCCTTATTTTACTTAAAATATGTTTTTACATTGAGAAGAATGGGACTGCTAATCTAGTGGGAGTAGAAATGTTGTAATGGGTCCTCAGGGTCAGGATTCTGTTCTTCTTCTTTGTAGCATATTGAGGAGAGGTGAGTACAATAAAATAGAAGTTAATAAAGTAAGAGTAGCTAGCACATCTTTTGCACACAGCCACAGAGATGTTAGGAGGGGTTGTCCCTAGTCTAACCAAGAGTATCATTTTATTATTAATAAGCAGGATATTACATTGAGCCACATGATCTCTTGTTTCCATAGAGTAGCTTGAACTGACATATGGCCATGTTTGACTTGCCTCCTATTCCTGTCCAGTGTCATAGCTTTCACTGCACTAATCCATTTTACATTCCAATTTTTTTTTTTTTTTTTTTGGATATGCCATAAGAACTCCCCTGATATATGCCTGGGTGAATATGTCCTACATTGCAAAAAAAAGTACTGGCCTGTCTAGATGGTTGAGCTTTGCTAGTGTACACTGAAAGATCAACTGTTTCTACCAATTTTCAGGAGCAATTTGAACTATTAGTTGTTGTTTTGTTGATGCTGGAGTCAACAGTTATATTCTAACATTTCATTATTTTGTCAAAACCTGACTATGTTACGGAGTGTATCCTTCCTGAAGTAGAATATGCAAAAAAATTCAGCTTTTTGTGACTATTTCTTTTTGATGTATTGGATTGTGACAATTGTCATACATATATGATCTAATGCAGCCCCAAAATGTAACTACATGTAGTGCCTCCTTTCTAATTCTAGACTTTTAGACTTGTGACTTTCAGTTACTTTAGTACATCCACCCAGTATACTTATGTATATATGTATATATTTATGTATGTATGCATGTATGTATTTATGTATGTACGTATGTATATATGTATGTATTTATGCACATGGGATAGGCCACTTGCATGGTAGACTGTGTTCCCAGTTATGCACTGTGGGATGACCCACATGCATTTGCATATTTGCTAGCTTATGCAGCTTATATAACCAGCATCAGAAATGTATGCATGTATATAAGTATTTGTCTGGTTATCTGTCCATTTCTATTTTTTGAGCAACACATGATTTTCAGGTGAGGCCTGAAAGAAAGTCTAATATAGCTACACAGTGATTTATGAACACATTAAGTACAGGATAAATGTTCATACTAATGAACTGAATATAACTCAGCTTAAAGTAATTAGTTCACCAGTATAAAAGATACATAACTACCATTTCTTGAAAACATTTGTTGAAAATTTATTAAAAATAACCCAATAGTTTGAGAAAGAAAGCTTGACTACTAGGCTGGTTAACTAAACAGTATAAACCACAAGTAAAACAACATAATTCTATGCAGATGTCATGAAATACAGCTTTATCTCTGTATACATTATAATTGATTAAAGTCTGGATATTCCTGGATAAGGCACATGGGGTTTGTAGACCATTACAGATACAAACATTTAAACATCTAACATGATGTAAATTATGGCAATGAAGAGCCAAAAGGAATTAAATGATACAGACTGATACAGTGCATAATACAAAAAGCACAATGCACAGCGGCTCTAACCATAGATAGCAAAACGTGATCAATTATAGTTACAAATAAGATGGGATGGAGAAGACAAGGAAATGGGGTCAGAGTTAACAAGCACTATACACGTTTTAGGGTCCAAAATTAAAGCAAGTCAGAATAAATGTAGTAACTCTAAACAGAGGTGGAATCAGGAAGGCCAAAGTGAAATAGAGATGGAGCTGGGAAAGTAAATTGAAGAAGCTAGTCAGCACTATTGGAGAAGAATATAGAAAGAAAATGACAGCAATATAAGGGTTACTGTGATAATGTAAGAATGAAAAGGCGAGAAGCCAGCAGAGAAATATAGGGGAGCAGTAAGGGGAAGAGCGAGGGGAGGTAGAAATGGAAGCAATTTGAAAGAAGCAAAAGCATAAGGTAAGGAGAAAATATTAGGACTGTGGGACTCTGGAGAATGTAAACATCTGTGCTATTACCAAGATTGGTTTAAAGCCAAAGAAAGTACTCCAGCAGTGGAAGGCCTTCCACATATTTAGACCAACAGCAGTACAGACAGAAGCTAAATGTGGAGGTGTCCCAATTTATGTCAGCAGCAAATACAACTCTAGGCTGGTTAACAGGATTGTGCCCTGGAGTTCATCCACATACAAGTCTCCATAGACATGGTTTCCTACCATGTACTAGCCAATTACAGGTTTCCCTCTATGAACCACAAAGCTCACAACTCTAACCTAGAACTACTAGAGGCATTCACCATCCAACCAAATAACGGTTGGGTGTCTTTAGCTACCCTTCCATAGGCTGGAAATGTACCTTGCATCTAACTCACAGGCACACCATTTCCTGGACTTTATCAACACAAACACCTTGCGTTCTCCAACCATAGAGGATCAAACATATTGGATCTAGTACTCACCAACATGGGAGAGAGTTGTGCACCCCCCATGTCATGTCCTCATTGGTAAAGTTGTACCACAAATTTGTTTCCCTTGAAATAAAATTCAATCCAGAAAACCTAACTATACCCATAACAGTTATGAATTGTACTAAAGCAAACTACATCTTATTAAGTGACAGCGAGTCAGAAAATCACTGCTTCCCCCAAACCCTGAGAACACTGCTCCCTTTGCTGAATTATTTACAGAATCCCAGTACAAACATGTAAATGGCTGCACTAAAGCTGCCATGCCTACCAAAAGTAAGGCCAGATCTAACACCAAAAACAAAGCACACTGGTGGAATCCTTACCTAAACAGGCTACATAACAGAAGAAAAAAAAAGTCATGGCCAAGATCAGAAAGAGCAACTCTCACAGAGAGAAGTGCTTTTTGATTTTGCTAAACAACAAACTAAGAGGTCTAATCAAGCCCAGGAAGGCCAATTACAAGGTCAGGATAGCCTCCCAGGCTAAGGACAATCACAGGGCCTTCTTCAGCTATGTTAGATATTTTAAAGGTAATATTCAGCAGTGTGCATAACTGGTGGTAAATGGCACAACCTTCACTAACCAGGGTGATATGGCAAGTCTAATGGCTGATAAATTTAGGTCTAACTTCACCCCCCACTCTGACTTACCCATATGAAATCCCTTCTAGCATATCCCACCCAACTATTAACAAGAAACAGGCCCTAGAGATGTTCACTAAGGCCAAAAACACTGCTTCAGTGGCACTCGAGAATATCCCCAGTTGCCTCTTAAATAGCCTAAAATATGACCTAGCAGGACCACTTCAGACACTCTTCAACTACAGCCTCAAAACAGGTTATGTGCCAGGTGAGTGGAGGGTCACAACAGTCATCCCTCATTATACGAATGGACCATCAACTGACTCCAGAAACTACAGACCCATCAGTCTGACATGTCTAATATACAAAGCCATGGAACGAATTATCATGAAAATGATTAACAAGAACATTCACAACCTACAGACACTGGACCTATCCCATTTTGGCTTTGTTAAAGAAAACTCTTCCCTATTTAACCTGGTAGACTTCTTTGAGAAGGTCGTCATGGCTATGGATGAGGTGAAAATGGTGCATACCACCTACCTTAATCCAGCCATAGTGTTCAGTACAATACCCCACTCAAGTTTTGCTAATAAACTCTCAGAACTAGGCATAAATCCCTATGTAACTCACTGGATTGCCAGCTGGCTCACAGATAGGACCCAAGAAGTCAAGATCAGTGAGACCACTTCCCTCAAGGGACCAGTCATCAGAGGAGTACCCCAGGGCTGTATATTGGGCTTGTTCCTGTTTGGCATCTACTCCTCAAAAGTCAAGACTAATGCCAAAGGCCTCTGGCTCACCAAGTTAACAGATGACTGTAAATTGTGAGCTATCATAGATTCCTCCCATGATACCAGCTTTCTACAAATGTGTTAACACAAACAAATGACTTGTGCAAAAGCCATGGATTAATACTCAATACAAAGAAATGTATTATACTGCCTTTTGAGAAAATGTCCACCCAAACTAATTATTTCATCAATAAAACACCATTAAGAGTTCTGACCCGATAGTCAGGGATCTGTGACCATATGTATACAGCTATCTGGCATTCAAACAACCCATAGCCAAGAAAGTAAGAAAATCATTCTATGTCACCATCTCATAAACAATGGCATGGCATTCAGGTCCAAGGAAGTAATAATGCCACTCTACTCAGCCCTGATCAGACCTATCATTGAGTACGATGTCTTCCTTTGGCATGTACCTAGCCAGGCACTTGCAATAGTAGGAAAGGTTCCTCATCAAGAGAATCGAGGGTTTGAATACCCTGTCCTACCCAAGTCATCTACCTGTACTCAGTTTCTTGCAGCTTACTGAGAGGCGAACTGTGCCTAGCATATAAGCTGTCCTCAGGTCCAGTTTCGATGGATCTCTTGCACATCTACAGGACAAACAACACCAGAAACACTAAATCCAAGGACCTGAACTTTATCTACAACATAAATAGAACCTGCTGGAGAGACTGATATGTGTCTCAAATTATCCCTGCACTATGGAATAATCTTCCTAAGATTCAGAGTTTGTCCCTGACTCTGTTCAAAAGAAATCTTGATCATTGGATGGGAAATCACAAATTCACTCCTGGCCTGGCTCCTTTTTCTCTGATGGACAGAGGTCAACAGTAAGTAAATCAATCCTCATGTAACACATAGGTTCATAGGTTCATAGGTGTGTACTAGGCTAATGGCCCTGGAGCCTTTACAAGCCTAGCCCATAGGATTACCCTAGCATCATGCCACCCAACCTTCGTTCCCAGTGCCTCTGTCGAGTAGAGCCACTGGAGTGATCCCAGGGTGAATTTTCTATTTCCCATCCACTCATCAAGATTTCTCTTGAAGAGGGCCAGTGAGGTGCTCTGTTTGACATGTATGGGAAGTCTATTCCATAGCATGGTAAGTCTCTGGGTTCTGAACATGTCCCTCCAGCACATTCTGTTGATTGTGGTAATGAGCTTGAGGTCTCTGGAGTGTGTGGTGCAGAGGGATTGGGATTTCTTTAGATGTAGCATTACTAACAGAGCTCGGTCAGACGTGGCTTTATAAGTCAAGTAGCGATCACCTCTAAGTAGGAGATATGAGACAGAGAATAGTTGGAGTTTTTTGAGTCTGTCCATATAGGACAAGTGTTTAAGGCCTAGGATCCTCTTTGTGAGGTACTTTTGCGGCCTCTCCAGTTGTTGCAGGTGTCTAGTGAGGTACATGCCAAATGGGGCATTGTACTTCATGACTGACCTAATGAGGGAAGAGTAGAGGGAGACAATGACCTCTTTCTTCCTGGATGCAAAACCCTTAGTAATGAGATGTGCCATGTAGAAGGACTTTCTGACCACAGTGGCAATGTGGTGGTCAAAAGAGAGGTTGCTGTCAACCTGTGTTCCCAGATCTCTTATAATGCTTTCTGTATTCAGTGGACTACCATCGATGTGGTAATTCATGGGAACTGGGATTTTCCCAAAGGGGATTATGACACATGATTTGGCATTGAGCTTAAAGCCATTGTTCTGACACCAGTCGTTGGATGTCAACATCACTTGGGGAGTTAATAATGGCTCCCAGCTTGCAATCATCTGCAAACTTTGTTAGTCAGAGACCCTTCATGTTAGCCTGGACTTCTGAGAAGTAGATACCAAACAGGAGAGGACCCAGGACCAATCCTTGTGGGACTTCACTCATGAGTGGTCAGCAGTCTGACTTGGAGTCAGCTACTTTCACACTGTGGGTTCTGTGAGCCAGTTTTGTAACCCATCTAGTGATATAGGGGTTGATGCCTAGCTTAGTGAGTTTTTCTATGATTCCTGAGTGGGGAATGGTATCAAAGGCCTTGGCCAGATCAAGGTAGACTGTATGAACCACCTTGCCTTCATCCACAGCTCTGGTGACTGACTCAGAGAAGTCGACCAAGTTAAGCAGGCATGATCTACCCTTCAAAAAAGCAAACTGTGTGGGATCCAGAGTTTGGAGATTCCCTATATTCTTCTTTATTAGGTCCATGATGATGCATTCCATAACTTTGCATATCAGACTTGTCAGGCTAATGGGGCGATAGTTACCAGGATCTGTAGTCACTCCCTCTTTGTGGAGTGGGATGACTATGGCAGTGCGCCATTCGGTAGGGACAAAGCCTGAGGTGAGGCTGTGATTGAACAGGGCACACAGGTGAGGTGCCAGTTCACTCTGTAGTTCATGTAGAACACAGCCAGGGATGTTGTCAGGTCCCTTAGAAGCTGTATTCTTGGCCTTGGACAGTGCTGTTTTAACCTGTGCAGCAGTAATACTGGGTGCCTGGCAATCTACTGGTATTGTGATTGGGCCTTTGTGGGGGGGGGGGAGAGGGGTAAAGTTGGCACTGAATCTGTCAGCCAGTATATTGACAATATCTGTTGGCTCAGTATAGGAGGTACCATTGTGCAGTAGCTCAGAGCTGTTGAGGCTGATAAGGGAGTTTTTACAGTCTTTGGACTTCACCTTATTCCACATCAGTTTCCTCCTTCTGTTGTAGAGTTTGTTTATGGCAGTGGACCACCAGATTAGCTTTCTTTTTTGGAGGAGAGCGTCTTGGTTCTATTGCATATGGTGACATCCATGCATTTGTGTACATGTTTGTACAGTGCATTAGTGTATGATTCGGTGGTCATGCAACTATTTTCCATTTGCATGGGTGCTGTGAAGTTAGCCACCTCCATTTTTTGGAGCCCAAAGTTAGCTTTTGAGAAGTTTTTCATGGTGGTTATCTTTGTGGGAGGGTGGTGGGAAGGATGTGGATTTCCAAGGGGATTAGTCTGTGGTTGGATCTAACAAGGGAGTAGTTGACTATTGGTCTAGAGCAACGGTTGCCCATATTAGTAATGACCAGATCAAGGATGTTGTTACCTCTAGTGGGGGTAAGAACGAGCTGGTCCAGGGCATTGGAATTAATGAATTTCCAGGAAACATTGGGCAAGTGTATTGGTACATGAGTAGTTTTCCCAGTTGATGGAGGGGTAGTTGAAGTCGCCCAGTATGAGAGTATTAGGTTGGATCCTAATATTCTCCAGAGTGCTTAGGAACATGGAGTGTGGGTCTTGGGACATGGTTGGGGACCTATAACAGGCTACGACCTGAATCACTGTCTTACCCAATGTTAGCTGCACCTGAAGTATCTCTTATGCATTATGTTGGGCTACCAGTCTGGAGGTATGCGCATCCTTTATGAATATGAAAACACCACCGCCTTTGGAGCTTCAGTCCAAGTTCTGGGGCCAAAAGGTGCGGAATGAGTTATAGCCTGGTAGTGCAGGGGTACTTTCTGCTGCCTTGAACCAGGTCTCTATTACAGCACAAATGTCGATGTTTTCCATTTTAAGGAGTGCTTCAAGCAAGTGCATTTTGAGAATTAGACTTCTAGCGTTGAGCAGCATGACCCTCAGATTGCATTTGTTTGTAGCTGTTACAGTGGTAATTTGGTCTTTGGAACACCACCTAAAAAAGGCACTATAGGGTGGCAAGAGCCTTGGCCGGTGTATGGAAGCCCAGGTTGATAGATGCAGGCTATCTCTGGTAAAGCATCGAGGTCTGTCAATCATGTCATCCCAGGCAGACAGATACTGGATCCCCATAGAATGACACCAGAAACTTAGCCAATTGTTGAAATCAATAATTTTCTGCTTGTACTGTGGTATAATTCTGGGTGATGGTAGGATGCTGCTCAGGGCTAGGGTCATACCCTCCTGGGCTACATAATCTGAGAGCTCCTCCATGTTTCTTTTCATGTAGTCCAGGGAAGTGCATCTCAGGTCATTCACACCCACATGTACAATGACAGATGCATATTTGCACATGTTGTTGAGGGACCTGAGTGTGTGTGTTATGTGGCGGATCCTGGCACCTGACAGGCACCTGACTGTTACTTCTCCTTATTCAACCTAGTGAGTGGGTCACCTATGACTAGTGTGCTGGACATGCTGTTTTGCTTTAGGGGCTTTGGTTGAGTGGCACACTGTTTAGGAGAGTTATGTGTCTTGTGATTAGTGTTGTGTTGTGGTGATCGAGTGCATTACTGCCTTGGAGGTCTCTGCTGTTTGGGTAGATTTTTATTGAGAGCCTCCATGAAGGTGTGTGTGTGGTTTGTGTTTTTATGTGAAGGCAGTGGTGGTGTGTGTTCTGGAGGGCTATGTGTTCCATGCGGTGTGTTGCAAGTGTTGATCTTTTCCTCTTGACTAGCTATTTCGTTCTTGGCTGGAGAGTGTGTGGCTTCCACTTTGGATATATAAGTGCATCTCTCGCAACTAATATGCTAATATACCTCACCATATAGGTGTCCAAGGAACTGTGGGAAAAAACTGACTTGAGTTGCACTACTAGCATACCTCTCAACCTCTTACAGCAAGAAATCTGGAAAAAGCCTATAATAATGGGGGGACAAAGGCACAAAAATAGGGACAGCTTTTAAATATTGCTCTTATAAACTTAGAAAATTGCTGGAATAAAATGATTTCTGTTTGCATGTATTTTCTGAAGGATATGAAGTCTGAAAGTCAAATGTATATAATTATTTAATTACTTCAATCTTAAAGTGATTTGTCAGAAAATCCCCAATTTTTGGAGGAACAAACCAAAAATATGGACATTCTGTGAAAATCTGGACAGTTGGGAGTTATGACAGCTAGGCTTATAAAGACATTGGTGGTTGTTAGCCAAATATGAAGCTATGAATCTAATACCCTCTTATTTTATAGTCTTTTTCAGACATGACTTAAAACAGATTTCGTTCCTTATGTTGATTTGTTTACTAGTCCTTTATTGCAAACTATCTACAAGCCTGGTCTCTTCACTCTGTAGCCATAACTGAACATATTATTCCAAATATAGAACTACCAGCTATACTTCCCTTCTTTCACCGGTACCTTTTCACTCTGTGTTACATGATTGTTTAACTTTGGAGAACTTATAATGCCTAGAATATTTTCCTTTTTTCTCTCTCAGTGGAAAGCCTCTATTCCTAGCACATATATTTTTGTGGAATACTCCTGACCAAATGTATAACCCTGGCCTTTTTTTTTTGCACAAAACCATGTTTCTATCTTTAAACTCATGTACAAGACTTGTCAGGATTTTTATTTTATTATTCCATACATCTATGACTTAGTGGGCATACCGAACTTTCTCTGAGACCTGATTGTGATAAGTCTCAAGGCTAGTGCTATCACCAAATCATGGCTATACTGCTGTAATATGATTAAAAAATAAATAATTAAGTAAATAAATGGTAGCTGGCACCCCCAACTAGAGCCATGTTTTTCTATATATTACATTCTATTGTTTCTATAAAACAATCTTACTCCTAGCGGTATAAAATTAAAACTATAAACTGTTACTTCCATTTCCAAGTCTATCCTACTTCTCTTAAACACACTATTTAAACCTACAGACCAGCACTACCACAATGACAAGTGATGTACTTATAATAATGTTGAGCCACCTCAGGAATGAAACTGTAGCATTCCTTAAATTACTCTGACAAACTATTATTCCAAATATGTATTAAGAGCATTCATAAGCCCTTGTGCTTTACTACATCTTAAAATGTATAATGTCTTATATATGATTATTATTATTATGCACATAAAATGTTTTACTATTTGCATGCAATGTGAAAATGTGATAAAAGAATATATTATTCTTCAACCTTGTATACATGTGATAGCAGAATGTTTTATTCCTCTGCTTTATGTTTATGGAGCTGTTCTCCCAGGACCTCCACTGAAAAGGGGCCTTAGTATGTTTAGCTGGACTTTCCCAGTAAATAAAGCAAAATAACATAGAAATAAATAATAAATAAATGTGATCCCTCATTGTTGACTGCCCTTCTTTCAGAGAATTCCCACCTAGCTATCACTCTCTGCCTCTCATCGTTTAGATGGTCAATCAATATTCTATTCATCTTAATGTGTCATACCCTTCCAATCTCAAGCATAGCAATTTTTAGTATCAGCCTCATGCAGAACAGTGTTCTAGGCCTCAGTGAAAACCCAGTATACTGCAGCATAGTATTATTTTCTTGACCTGTGTGGTAAACCAACCATTCCACTTTGTCTAAGCCAACCAATATTTTTCTTCAGACCTGTTCTCTTTTACTAGATCATAGCTACACATGCAACTACATCAATTCCATACCTGTCTTTTACAACTGTTTGTTCCTCTGAGATATCTTAGCATTTTCTTACTTAGTACATTTTGTATCCTTTGTATATTTATTTTTTTTACCTTTATATGCTATTTTCAATCAATATTTTTGGTGCTGCGGTACCGTTGTTGCCTCACAGTAAGACGTTGTCCTGTTCGATTCTCAGCTAAATCGCCTTCTGTGTGGAGACATGCATGAATGGGCATACCTTCGTTGAAGGTTGTGCATCAGAGCTGGCAACTCGGCACATAAAAATCTACTGCCAATCATTAGCGGACCGGAGTTCCGCTGTGGCGACCCCTAACTGGGAAAAGCCGAAAGACACAACAACAACAACAACATTTTTTCTGCTCATTACCATTTACTATTTTTCATTTTTAATTCATTGCTTTTGTCACTTATACTTTCAATGCACATTTTTTTCTGTTATTATTCCATCCATCCATCCACTACCCCTTTTTCCCATTTTTGCAAATGGGGTCAGGGTATCACTTCAACAGTGATAATCATCTAGAGCAAAGCTTTACACCACTGGGTGGCTAGCCCTGCTACATACTCACATGCACACTCAGTTCTACTTCAATATATTGAAGTACAACAATATCAAATCTGAATTCATTGACACCATAAACTGGAAACCTCACTTAATCGAACTCCCGGAACAGTGAAAACGTCTTCTGGGAATGTAACCACTTGGCCACAATGGAGAACTTTGCCCTTTTCCCCACATTAGTGCAATCTCAGAGTTGGTATATTTAGTTAGAGGGGGGTGTGAGGGGTGAAGCCCCCCACTCTGTTTGATTTTGTGTGGTTTGTTTTGCTGATTTTCAATGGTGCCCGATGGGTTACATTCCCAGAAGCTATTTTCCCTGTTCCGGGAGTCTGAGTAAGTGAGCTTTCGATTTTATGGTGTCGACAAATCGAGATTCAATAATGTCATACTTTGATGTAGTGAGGTAAACCCGCACACTCACACCTATGGCCAGTTTACAGTGTCCAATCCACCTACTACATATCTTTGGAATGTGGAAGAAAACCGAAGCACCCATTGAAAAACCATGCAAAAACAGGGAGGGCATGTAGACTCTGCACAAAAGG
Source organism: Protopterus annectens (assembly GCF_019279795.1). NCBI lineage: Eukaryota > Metazoa > Chordata > Ceratodontiformes > Protopteridae > Protopterus > Protopterus annectens. The sequence continues at coordinate 708,106,974 of NC_056744.1, forward strand.
CACCCCAGCCCAAGAGTCAAACAGCGGAAGCTCTTGCTGTGAGGTGACAACACTATCCACTGTGCCATTGTGCTGCACCTTTACTGTTATTATTATTACACTTTTTTCACTCTAAAAAACTAAATATGTATCTATATACATTACAATTTTAGCTATGGTAATTGTTTTGTCTTTGACCTTTTCACAAAAATTGTAACATTTGTGGAGCTTTTCTCACCAGGCCTCCACTTAATATTAACTTTATTTCCCAGATCAATAACTTAGTTTGGGTTAATAATACCTTTTCTGTAATTAAATGTGTTAAAAATAATAACGGAACCAGCAATTCAGGCAGCAATCAATTCTTTAATTTAAGTGCAGAAGCACATACAAGAGTGGAAAAACAGACCGGTTCCGGCTATAACATTAGTTAGCCTTCCTCAGTGTAGTTAAAACCAAAAATACCAAACACTATATATATATATATATATATATATATATATATATATATATATATATATATATATATATATCAAAAAAACATGTGACCTTTCAAAATTGTTCATTTAAACCAGGTGTGAATAAGCCTCCTAATTTAATTATCCACTTTTTTCTTTTTTGTTTAGTATATCATTGCAACCAGTTTTGTTGTTACTTGTTCCACTAATTTTGTCAATTATTGTAAAACTGAAGGATGCTTTAGCATGTGTTAAACAATGTTTGTATAAGGCATTCGTGATTTTATGATTTTTAACTTCACTAAGATGTTCTGACATCCTGATTCTTAGTGGTCTAGAGGTCTGTCCAACTTAAAAAGCAGAATATTGACAACTGACTAGATAAATAACCCAATCAGTATTACAGTTGGCAAAAAAGGGGATATCAAAGACCTGAGATGTATTTTTGCTACTAAAAGTCCTAGTTTTAAGAATTTTGGGACAATGGACACAATGTCCACAAGGGTGACAACCTATCAGAGGTCCACCTGAGTGGGTGGTCTGTAATTGTGGAGTATCCCTGAGGTGTCCTTTTTTTATAATGGTTAAGAATGGAACCCAAATTCCTCCCTTTTCTGAAAGAGAAATGGCATCTATCCCCTAACATTTCACCTAGAGTACCATCAGCCAACAATATATTCCAGTGGTGTTGCACATGTTCCATCAGAGCACCTGTATTCCTACCATAAGTCACCACATGTGCTATTGCCCATCTGCAAGACAGTTATGATACAGGAAGTCCATCATGCTGCACTACAGAATATTTGTCTAACCCTTGTGAGAATGTAAGAGGCTAACAACTCTGTCATTGCCTAGCTTATGTACTTAAGCAACTTTTGTGAATTGTTGTCTCTACCCTGCAGTCATATGGTATAGTTCTAATTTCTGACTGGAAAATCAATAGTTTATCCGGTGGATCAATAATCCCTGCTGTGAACTCTTGTCTGCTAAGGATCTTTCCTGTGATGATCTGACATCTTACCTTTCCAAAACTGCTTGAATTTGTTCTCTCTGCCATTTGCAGTTATATCTTCTTCATCTCATTTGTCTAGATCTGACTTCTCATGTTGTCAGAATGACCTTTTACTCATTTGCAGGCATAAAGGAACAATGCATGGGTTAGATGTAGTATAAATTAATAACTAAGTTCTGTATTTTCCCTATACTTTCCCCTATATCCACTAAGGTTTACTTCACTTTAGTAATACAATGACCTACCAGTTCTCCCTGTGCTCCCCAGTCTACATGAAGTATGCATTTTTCTCATCCATGACCTCTAGCTATCTCTATCTGTAGGGATGTCATAACTTCTTTATGTCCTTCACTGTCATTCTTCTGCATCCTTGTATGATGGTTCCTTTCTTCCTTAAACCTCATGTTTTGCTAGATACCTAACTTTTCCAGTGCTTTTCATTTTATTCTTTACATTATGACTATAGTGTAACAACAACAGTTCTTTCCTTACAACTTTCTGCCAAAGCAGTCATCATGTTGCTGCGCTTCATTTTTACAGCTAGTCCTACATTTATTTCCCTCATTATACTTTCCTTGATATACACCCCTAGTTCTTCCACTATCATTAGTTTATATATCCATGCCATATTATACCTCACTGTACTCTGAAAAAATTGAATCAACCCCAAGAAATCACAGAACTCTGTCCTTGTTGTACTTCTCAGCAATCATTTTGGAGCTATGAATCAAAGAAAAGCATACTCCCTGTTTACCAGTGGTTCTCCATTTGCACTGATATAAAGATTAGGACAAGGATGTTCCATTTCCTCCATGGGATTTTTACCTTCTTGTCAAATCTGGATTCTACCCAAGCTTCTACCTTTTACTATCTCTACCTTACTCTGAATATGTAGACCTTCCACTTAACTAGTGAAAGAATAAGGTCAGCTCCACTGTGTTTCTATTACTTACTAGTGATCCTTTGCTCATCCCACAGTCCCCTTCCCCAAGAATAAAGTCCAGAATTTCAATGTCTGCTCACTTTTCTTCCTTACTGCCACCTTAAACTCTCAGTGTATCATTGGGCCACAAGCTACTGCCTTCATTTTGTGTCCCCTTTGTTTAAAAGCACTAATTCTGATGTCATCAGCTATCTATTTCTGTCTACTAAAGATGATGATTGCTGCTACGTCCGCAAAATTGATGCCTCAGCCTACAAAGGAATACACATCTGTCAGATGTATATCCTGTTCCTTGTCATTGCAGTTTAAGTCTAAGGGGGCGGCGAAAGCCAACACATTCTGGCTAGGCTTATAAATGCCTTCGGGCAGATAGCCTAGTACCTACCTATGAACCTATAATTTTCTACTCAGTACATTCCTCTTCATCACCTTTATTATCTCATGTTTCCTTATATTACTCCCTACCCCTTGTGCTTCTTGTAAACACTCATTGTGATCCCCCTACTTAAATTAAACATTTGATAATTTTTTTCCAATATTTTTATTAAAGATGAATAAAGAGAATAAACACTGTCTAATTCATAAATCATAATGAACAGACAAAATTTAACAACAATTAAACTAAATCAAATATCTACATTATTTACAGAGGCCTGAAAAAAGTTTGAATATTACAAGTATTTTAAGAAAAAACTTTCAGTTAAACAAACAAATAATGATTAAACAGGGTTAAACGTCAGTTTGGGAAGTCTCAGGTTTGAAATCTTTGTCCATGGATTGTTGGTAAAACTCCTCAGATATATTGTAAGTTCTTTAGTTCTGACTTCCTTGTTTATGGTTTCTTCTAGTAAGGAGAGAAATTCACCAAAACCCGGAGAGGTGCTAGAGGTCCATTTCCTTGTAATACATTTCCTGGTTACTGCTAATATTGTCCATAATAAGTATGAATTTGATTTATTCAAAGAAAAGGTTTCATCAACATTAAGAAAAATTTAAGTTTTAATTAATGTGAAGTTATCTGAAAATAGAGATGAAAGAAATTCATCAATATCTCTCCAAAAATTCCTTAGTTTAGAGCAATCATAGAAATATGTAATCAATCTGCATTGCATGATGTTAGGCATCTCCAGTAAATTATGTTATTCAATTTTTTAATTTAGCCATTTTGTCAGGAGTTAAAATGTTCTTTGTAAAAACTTCCAAGTAAATACACTCCAATATTGACCCCAAGGGGTAAGTTTTTACTGAAGATAGAATTTTAAGTTTTCCTGCCTGAGAGATACTATGTGGCAGGCCTTTAGGCATTGTGTTCCATTGCTTAAATGTTAAAATGGACCTGTAATTTAACAAAATACTGTATAATTTGGATACTAAATTGTCAAACTGTTGATCATTAAATAATATTTCAGATATGAGTGTTATTAAGGGAGGTTGATCTAAATATGAAAACTTCTAAATAATTCTGCATAAGTCTTAAGCATAAGTAATTACACTTTCTAGTAATTACCAGTCTTGCAGTGATAAGTTATAGACTTTTACAATTTGTAAAGTTTCCAAATCTTTAATACATTGTTTCCAACAAATAATTTTTTTAGTTTCCCACGCATTAAAGATGTTAATGTCAAACTTGTCTGAGAATCTTTTGTGATTTTAAAAGGGATTATTAGGTCAAACCAGGATTTTATATCTGCATTCGAGTATATTATTTTTCTAAAGTTGTTAATAATGTTTAGTTTTGTGGGTTTTTTATATTGAACAGTGTGACTAAGAAAAAAAAAACAAAGTTATTGGTGGAATTTTTGGAAGGAATTTTACATGACAGTGGGTTTTCATTCTGTAATATAGCTATATGAAGATCTTTCCAATTTGAATTGTAAATTGGATCAATCCAATTGAATGTACTTTTAACTAATGGTGCTTTGATATAGGTTTCAAAGTCAGGGAATCTTAAACCACCACCATTCCAAGATCTAATATGGTGTGTATATTCGATCCAATTTTTGTTTGGGTACCATAGGAAGTTTAATAAAGTTTTACTTATGAGTCTAATATAATATAATTATTCCCAGGATTGGTATCTAAAGCCAGAACAATATATAACATTTTGGGAAGGAGAGTCATTTTTAACAATTGCAGTCTATCCTCAAATGATAAAAATATATTGTTCCAGCTGCTTATGTATGTATTTATCTGAGATATTATGTTTATATAATTTGTTTCTCTTGTTTTTTCCAGATTTTTCATAGGATTATCCCTAAGTAATTTAGTGTATTAACTTGTTCTCCAGTGATGCTTTAACTAGTTGAAATTTCCTTTTATCATTAAGAATAATATGTTTAGATTTTTGATTATTAAAGTAGAGACCTGAAATTTTTGAAAGTTATTTACTATTGTGCCTAGTTCTGATAATTCTTTATTTGACTTGGCTACTTAGATAATTCTTTATTTGACTTCTTCATTTTCTTTGTTTAAGAATTCTATTAATGTTAATATTTTTTGATATTATCATGAGTGTGCCTTTTATGAATAAACTTGGTTTGAGCATTATGAACTAATTCTGAAAGTGGAACCTTTATTTTCTCCACAAATATAGACATAACAATTTTGTAGTCATTTTTTAATAAGGAAATTGGTCTATAAAATTTACATAGCTGCGGATCTTTGTCAGATGTAATAATAGGGGTAATCAAGGAGTATCTCCAAGAGGGAGGGATCAAATGTTTACTTTGTACTTCAACCAGGCTGTTATGAAGTAAAGATATGATTGAATCTGGAAAAGCTTATAAATCTCTGCTATAATGCCATCTATACTGGGAGCCATGTTAGTTTTAAGGTTTTTGATTTTATTTTTAATTTCATTTAGAGTTATTCATTTCTCAAGAGTTGTACTAAGATTTTCTGGGATGGCCTTCAAATTTAAAGTGATTAATTCTTGGGCTGTAACATTTTTGTTTATATTATCGGAGTTATAATGTTTGGTGAAATGATATCCAAAGGTTTCAAATATATCTTTGATATCAGAAACTGTTTTGTTAATACCTTCATGTAGTAATTTTAAGAAATTATTTGCCTTGGAATGTAATGTTGCTCTTAATGACAAATTATGCAAGTGTTTGGGAGTAAGAGCACAAGAATTTAATTTTAATTTTTCTAATACTGTTTGTTTTATGTGCAAAATATCTAGATATTTCTTGTTTAATGCATCTATTTCTTTTTTGTTATTTGAGTTTGATTATGTTGACATAGATCTCAAAGAGACTAATTTAGATTGTAGGTTCTGATTCCCATTCCTTAAGTTTTTTTTATACCAGACTATAGTTTTACCATAAATATGTGCTTTTACAGCATCCCAAACCATAATAATATTTGTTTCAGAGTTATTTGTCTCTAAGAAGAAGTTTCATTCTGATAATAACCATGGTTTGAAGTCTTTTAATTTGGTAATACACGCAGTTTTTCTAGTAATAGTATTTAGTCAAGTAAAGTCTATTTGTATATCTAACATAAGACAATCATGGTCTGATAAAGGGCAAGGAAGAATAGTAAAGGATGTAAACTTAATTTTAAATCAATGGAGATAAGGACTTTATTCTAGTTTGAGTTTTAAACTTGTGATCACTGTATGTGTATAACAGAGTGATTTATTGTTTTTAGAGTTGTATGTAGCGTACAGATTATGAGAACTTATCCATTTCTTAAGAATTTTCGCAGTAGATGTAAGTCTAAGAGGGTGACTACTAGCTGTATTGGAGTTGTCTAATAAACAGTTAGAATCACCCCCTAGAATAAAATTCCCTTTTGATATGCTATCAATAAAATTGAGATGCTGTTTGGCAGTTGAAGCACCCAATCCTGGGAATCAATAAAGGTTAGCAAGCATCCAAATTCTATGATTAAAATTTAGGATAGTGATAGTAGTTGTCCATAGAATCATCACTCCTCTCCTTTTAGACTTAAATGAAGCATGAACTACTATTGTGTAAATGTTTGGTTTCAGGCATATTTCCCTGTATTTTTAAAATGGGTTTCCTATAGGAAGAATATTTGTGGTTATTTAATTTAAGGTATCTTAAAAGGTTTGACCTGTTCTTTGAATTACTAATGCCATTTATATTAAGTGAGGTTAAAAGACAAAGACATGATGAGTTATATGAGTAGTTTATCCTATCGTCAGTAATAATTGATTTTATTATCTCAAAACATTCAATAAAAATTTGAGACTTCCAAACTTTAATTTGTATAAGTGACATGTTTGCAAAAATCATAGCTGAGAATATGATGCAAAGTATATTATAATCAGGCCTGAGTGTAGAAAGAAACAAGAGAATAATCATATTAAAAAATAAAGAAACAAGTAGTGTATTTCCCCAACACATGCATGGAATTAAAAAAGTGACTTTAAACATCAATTCATGTATTTTAATCTGTGTTGAATCTAGTTGTTTACACTTTTTATTCACCTTATAAAAGACAGATGATTCTTATAAGTTTCTTCTGTTTGAGATTCTTACATTTATAAAAGCTTCTACATAGCCAAAATCTTCCAACTGGACTGGACCTGAGGCCACCACCTTAGTGCAGCCATCCTCAGTATCATAATCACATTTAATTGTGGGCTTATCCACCCTAAGAGCTGTCTGCAAAAATGTCTGTGAATTTCTATTTGAGACTGGCATACAGGACCATCTCTCACATGTTCCTGTCTCCATAGTAATGAAGCATGTGATTTTTGTTTAACAAGTAACTACCTTAATGTCTACAATTAGCAGAACTACAACACCTTCTTGCCAAAAAGTGTTATTAGATGACACTCTTATAAACCCTCTAGCCTTATGCAGTAATATGAAAGAGTCGTTAACCAGGTTTGATTTTACAGATACTCTGTACTTATCTTCAGTCTAATAGAACTTCTTTGGCACTGAAATTTGAAAGTAAAGTTATAACAAGATGTTCTCAAAAGCTTGCACAGTTTGCTTTCCTCAAGTATTACATAGTCAGGAGACATTAGTGGAGACTTTAAATTCTGTGCATACTTATGTTCTAAATCTGGACTAATCTAGGCTTATTCTTGTTTCTGTCAGCTTTAACTTAAATTAGTAATCATATTAAACTATTATTATTCAATTTCTAAACATTAACTTAAAATTAGTAACTTTTTATATAAATAAATGAATATAACTTACTTATAGTTAGCAGTCTGAGCATTTTTAGCTTTAATAAGGAAGCTTGAAGCTAAGAGTGCATCTCTAATAATGTTCCCTACACTTCCTGTAGGGTGCAACATAGCAGAATGGGCTTCCTGAAGCCTTAAAAAAGCCATCACAGTTTAAAAATGGCTGGAGAATCATCCTGAGGTAAGAAAAAGCTTCACCTCAAATTTAAATAACATTCTTTGAGCAAAAAATGGCTTAGTGAGGTAAAAAAAGAAAAAATAAAGCAAAATGGTGCTGTGATTACTTGCATCTGTTTTTCAGTTTTATACAGTCTAACAGTTACTCTAGCAATTCTAGCATTAATAAAACATTAAACTGAGCATTTAAAGTTAAATAAATAAAAATTATAGCATTAATAAAACATTAAATTGAGCATTTAAAGTTAAATAAATAAATAAACTAATTTATCCAATGTAACTAAATTATTGTAACACGTTATATTATGTAGTTAATTTAACAAGCTACATTAGTATTTTAATAAAGATTTATACATGCATATAGCATGGAGCCCTCCCCCAACTCACTTAAAGAAGCAGCTGCACACATTAGATTTACTAACAGTACCTTATCTAGAAATAAACTCAGCTTTGTTTTTCTTTTTAGCTATAAATTATCTCTGTATTCAAAGAGGTTTAACTTGCTTAAGCAATTCCTTAATATTATTGCTGTAAGCTAACTATTTGCCCTGGGTGCTAAATGATATTTAAAATGCATTAATTACCATAATTGTGCAGTAAGCATGAATTAAGAAACATTAATCACTAACAAAGAAACACAATTTTATTATTTACCAGTTGATTTTTGACAGATGAATTGGCTGTGGCAGCTGAAGTCTCAGTTTGTGTTTCTTCTTTTTGACCTCATTCCATGTGTTTTTCTCGGATGTTGTCTTTAAAGAAGACACCGAAAAATCCATATCCTCTGGGATGGTTGCTAGATTATTGTTTGTTATAAAGGAGATAGCTTCATCCAGGTTGTTAAAGGTTCTTGTACCAGAAGACAGGTGCATTTTGATTTTTGATGGATACAATATTTTGTTTCATATGTTTAACCAGTGGCCAACGTTTCTTCCTCATTTCCAAAATTCTTGCAGAGTAATCATTGTCAAATCTAATGGGGTGTTGGTTAAATTTTAATGGGGCTTTCCTCCAAGCTGTTTTTAGCACTAATTCCTTATCCAAGTAGGAAAGGAATTTTACAAAAATAGATCTCAGTGTTGCTGTGGAGGATGTGGGCACTGGCTTACCAGTTCCCCTGTGAGCTCTTTCTATACCAAATGAGAGCCCTTCTTGTAAGTCTAAGATTTTGGGAATCCAATTATTCAAAAATAAAATCATGTTCTCCACCTTCTGCCTTCTCTGGTACTCCCAAGATATGAAACAACACAAATACACACAGAGATTACCTCTCAAGCATAAATGATTACGACGAACGTTCCTCATTCTGAGTCTTAAAAAGTCCATGTTCCAAATGCTCCAAATTGAAAGGGTCAGTCACTGATGTACTGCATAATCTTGGGAAATGAAGTCCTATACACATGTATAGTAAGTACATCAACAAAGTAATGGAATTTGGGAAACAACACAGAACACCACGGTGTCCTTGTGATTAAACCACACCATCCATGGGTAAATCTTCAATATACCACACCCACATCATCAGTTATTGCTATACTACTATACAATAGTCTTTATATTTTTTAAAAGAGGGCAAACTACATTTCAAATTTGATAAAATATACATGCAGCCATGTTGTTACTATTTTTTACAGAAAGCATCATGTCTTACAAACAGTATAGTGAGGAGAGAGAACTACATTTGAAAACTAGAAGACAGAGTAGTTGAGGGTGAAGAAGTATAACAAGGGGGAGAGACAGTGAGTTACAGCACAGGCAGGAGGAGGGTATGGAGGAAGATGAAGAGGAATGAGCTTGAAGAGGAGTTATGTGAGACTACAAGCATGAACATTTTGTAAAACATTTTAGTGCAGCAAAAATGTATATGGGTGAGAAACTTGCAAATGCTTTCTGTTTTCAGACTAATTAGTCCCTATTTTAAATGGCAACAACTTAAGCAAAATATTATTGTTTATCATGTCCCTTGTAAGTAGCATCTCAAACACTGCACACAATTCACTCTTAAATTTTACCAATGTCTTAGAACATCAGAACTTGCTTTGTTGGGGATGCTGTTCTATGTTGTAAGGTCACACAACTCAAAAAATATTTTTTGTTCTTTCCTGAGTTTGTGTGACCATGAATGTACTATATATAGTGATTATCAATGTGTGTATAGTGCCCCCCACCCACATCATGAGAGTGCAGTGGGCAGTTCCCAGCAAAAACATCTATTTACTAGTGCTTTATGCTGTTTAGTATGGAGATTTCTTAGGACTATGATTTGTATACAATTTAGCTATTATGGTTACTGGATGAGATTCATAGGCAAGTGCTGAGTGGCTTCAAAGTGCTAACTTCAGAGGAGGTTACTGTATAAAGCACTGGAGAACTTATTAAAGCGTTAGGAAGGAGATAGAGCCTGCATGCTGAACAGATGACCACATACTAAAACAGAGTTGCAGTTGTATTGGGAAGAATGGCTCTGTTATCATAATGCAGGAGCAGCACTGGAGCAACTGGCATTGCCATAATGAAGAATGGCAACATTAAAGCATGCTAATGTGCCCATGGCAGTTTGCACCCTGGAACATGATGTAATGATATATAGCTGCAGCTAACAGTAGGCTATCACAAGAACAGCAGCCATCTGACAGACAAATGTTGGCATTCACAACAACATGACACATAAGTGGGGAGGAAGTGGGAAAAACAGGAAGTAGGAAAGGGGAGAACAGCTCACAGAGGTAAATGCAGGGGGAATAAGCAGAAGACATGAAATGCATGGTTAGGGAGGTAGAATGGGGATTTTGGGGCAGTAATTGAACCCCTTCTCCAATTGCCACAAATGAAGTAGGTGAAGAACATACTGAAGGTTGATTGTTGGTGGGGCAGAAGGACAAGGACAGGATGCAGTGTCAGAAAGATAAGTGAGAAGATGTATACCTGTACAGGGTGGACAGTTGGTGAATGGCAGAGTTGGACAATGCACAAGGGAATGGGGAATGGCACATAAGGAAGGGACACAGGGAAAAGGAATAGGGTGGGCTTCTGGCATGGTTGGCTGCCATACTGGCCCAAGTGGCAATAAAATCAGGCATCACTCACCAGGGTGGTTGATGCTATGGGTCAGCTGCTTTGCTGCAGACCAGTTGATTAGAGCTTGCCAGGCAGTGACACCACCAAGTCAGGCTTCCAGTTGCTGGCAGATCTTGGCAGTGGCCAGGAAGTGAGTTGCCATCCCTCCCCTGAGAAGTAGACATGGAGGGCAGTATTGACTTCAGTAGATCAGCTCCAGCAGGGGAACCATCATTCCTTTCCTAAGATGTTGATCTGGTGGGCACTGGCAACCTACCACCAAATGCAGTGGCTGGCACAGAAAGAGATGAAAGCAGCCTGTCCTCCTTCTCTTACACAACTGGTCCTGAAGAAAGATAACACAAGAGGAATAAAGTATAACATATAAATATAATACAAGCACAGCTGCAGTCTTACAGTGCATTGGCACAAAATGTACACATTTCCTGCAACCTAGAAAAGCACTTTCTACCTTCTTCACCATTCCAGCCATGTTAGGTTGATGCACTTTCATGGCTGTAAAGTAAAATACATACTGTTAAGCATACTTCACAATACTGTGCAAAATGCAAGACAGTGGTAGCATCCAAAGCTGCTTACTTACATCTCTGTCTCAGCTTCCTAAACCCCTGGCTCCCTTTGTCAGAGTAGTTTGGGTTGGTACATTTTTGGGCCACTGCCATAATGATGTCATTACTCCCCAGAATGAGTGATGGCAGTGACATCATTCAACAACTGATCCATATTGCAATAAATGTCCATCTTCTCAAAATGCCATCATGCTGGCCTAGGAGGCACTCCTTGAAGTCTCTGTGCCGAAAGAACTAGAAAATCCTGCTCTCCCTGGCACAGCCCACAGAAGTCTTGCTTTTACCACTTGCTGCCAAAGGAATCCATCAAGAAACTCTACCAAATCAACCTTGGATACTCAGTAGGTCTACTCGAAGAGCAATGCAATAACCCCATTTGAATGAATGCATGTTTGTCAATCAAATGTTCACTATGTAGTGTTATAATACTGAACTATGTGTGTACATATGTTGTGTACATGAATATGCTTCTTGTTCAACGTGACATGAGTGAATCACATTAATATGTAAGGCTAGTGCATTGAGCATAGGCAGTGACTCACAGATGTTGGCACTGCCTGTCTTCCTTACTGCAATCATCACACTATCTACCTGCTGTTATCATGATATAAAGCACCACTGGCCATTTTGGACAACACTTTTTTCAACTGTACAACTAAAAGCCATTAGTGAGACAGCATCAGAGTCACCTGCAGGCACACGGCTGTCACTTTTACTATGGGTGTAATCCAAGTCATGGGCAGTGGTACTCCTCAGACTCAATGCATGGGATGCCTAATCAGGGTCCATGTTTGTGACCCTGCAATTATACTGCTTCCATGTCATGGACCAGATCCCAACCTGACACCAGTTGCCAAAACAGTGAACTCCAGCAATAGTCATGTCATGGCAGCACAACCCCCAAACTGTAAGATTAGTTCCCTGACTTTCCACAACCTCTCAGAGTATGTGGCAAAGCTATTCACCTTCTGTGACCCTGCTCCCTCATTATAATGTTGCAGTCATTTGTCCCCATCACCTGTACAAATGATGATGACTGTGCTCTGAATACCAACTAAGCTGTCTGGACGTGGTAATGTCTGAAGCACAGACAAGCCTGTCCATGCATTGCTTTGGATAGACTGAATATGATACTAAATGCACTGTTTTAGTCTCTATTGTCTACATCATGGCCTACATGTGTGGACCAGATGTTACTTCTTTGCCTGTACTGCAATGTAATATGCCTCTTTGTCTTGGCTGTGGTTCTGCTGGATATTCCATCCCTGAAACCCCAATCTACCCCTCTGCTGCTGTGACTTTTATGGCAATTTTTGCCATGATGTTTATTTGTTGCTCCATTTTTTTTCAATATAATACCATGTTGTGGAGCATGGGAAACATTGTAGGTAACTAGCTGAATTTGTCTGGACTATATTGCAGTGTCCCTCCTAAGGTGGATGAACATCAGAAGAACACCTTCATTAGTCTAAATGCCTGCTCTACTATTTCATGTCTCTGCATATGCTGTATTATAGGACAGTCCCTACATGGATTGAGGGATATATCTATTGTGGTCATTAACCACGGCCCCAGGGTATATCCTCTGTCTCTTGCAACATATATCAAACAATTTATTTCACATGCCCTTCCCCAAGCATACATGGTGTGTGTATAATCCTGTAAATCTGGCATTCTGGCATGTTTATGCATGTGCCATCCATGTGGCACCATTACAAGCCCTCTTAGCAGGTATTTCTAATAAAGGCAGACTATCTGCCATGAATGTGAATCATGTACACTGCTTGCTTATGGTACAGACACATTATAAATAATGCCCTGAGCATTACAAACCACCTGGCAGTCTTGGGAGTAGAAGCACCTCCTGTTTATGTATTGTAAGCCCTCTGGACCCAGTGGGGCATTTATAGCTACACTGGTATCATTTATAGCTCTCACTACCTCAGTGAAATGGATTATCTCACAGAAGACTCTTATAATGTTGGTTCTCTCCTTTGCAGTCCTGGGGAAAATGCATGCTGTTCCACATGTAGAACAGGCTTAGGATTCTTAAGGCTGAATGCCTAAAGTATCTTTAACATGTACTCTGTAGGCCACAGGAATGTTCCTGTAGTTAAGATGGTTGATGCTACACATACCTTTTTTTCCATAGGAATGGACATACAATGTATACTCCTTCTACTTGTGGGTGTCACAGTTCGACTAGGTACCTTAGAGTTTTCCTGTCCAGATAGAAATGGTCTACAATCTGTTAGTCTGTCAGGTGGTGACACATCAGGCGTTGTCTGTATCATCTCTGTTGGGAAAAATGACTGTGATGTGAGCAAAACAGCAAGTAATGGTTCCTTTGGTAGCTCTCAACACAGATGGTGCTACCATGCTACTGCTGCTGCTGCTGTCCCTAGCATGGCTTCCTTCTTTACACCATGAATCTCAGCATTTAAAATGGGTAAGTGCAGCCCTGTAGCACTGCTTTCATATACATCACTAAACTGGTCTGCCATCTTGTGTTCCTATATTTGCATAATCCATGTTCCTCATTTGCATAGATTTCCTTATTTGTATGCCTTTGTGTACTCATTAGCATGCACTGCATATCACTCAGTTTTGATGACTGAGCAGCTGGGATGTCTTTGTCTTAGAATCACCCATGCCTTGCACATAGCTACTATTTATGCTGTTTTACACTGCTCACAATCTCAGAATCCCAAGTACTATATTTTGCACCTTGATTAAGTGAGACATGATGTTTCTTAGTAGATCCATATTGTGATCAGCCCAACACATTGATGCATTTCACAATCAGTTTAACACTCAACTTATGTACATGTTCAAGTAAGAGCTCTATTTATGTAGTGTTATAATGTAAGTCCTATGAAGGGAAGTAAAATGCCGAATCATAATGCAACAGACTTGGAAGCAGGATATGAGCTGTGAAAGAAATGGTGAGGCTACCCAACTAATCTTCTTCTAGGACTCACTATAAAACTGAATGTTAGACAAATACTGGGAGTGAGATTAAAGCAGAGCAGGAAACAATAGAATATCTGCAAACCCTGCTTAAACTGTAGACATGAGCCAATCATATCCTACAGATAATGTTTGAGAGTACGTTGTCAGGTAAAACCAGAGAAAGGCCAGCAACACACAAAGGCATATATGTATGTACAGAATGAAAAATGCAAGATATCCGCCATTGTGTGAAATATGAAAATGTATTGACTAAACTGATTAGCTCTGAACTTCTGCAAGAGCTGTGAGAGGTGAATCATTTGCAATGTGAATGTAGATTTTTACAGAAGTGAGTGGCCTTTTTTCTGTATCTTTACATCTTTATAAATGAGTTATTGGAAACAGATTTATTATTTTTGTAAAACAATCAGAATGACAGAGCATACATTCTCCCATAAAAGGCGAGTTGCTACAGCAGCTTGCTGTATTTGATGTTTCTTCTAAAAAGAGGATTGTGGGCAACACTGAGACAGGCTAGCTGCTGCTCAAATCTCCAAGCAGCTGCAATTGTAGTTATGAATAAAAATAAGGGCTTGTAGCAGCCATTCAGTTATAATCTGCTTTGATCTCTAGCTAACTGTATAATGTTTTAAATACCTAGTCTCAGAAGGATAAAAGCTAAATATGCTTTCCAAATGACACCAGAAGAGCAGCTGTACATTTTATTATCAAAGCCCATATGTTGTTCTTCAAAATACTGCATTTGTAATCATTTGAATGCATTCTATTTTTAATAACTAGCATCTTACTCAAGTGAAGTGTTTACCCACTGTGAGTTAATTATATGAATGATATGAGAAACATCATGCTGGTTATAGGTAGCTGAAACATCTAGGAAGTCAATATGACTAACCATATTTGCTTATTTATGAAGTGCATGAGACAGCTGCTCAAAATGAGTATATCTCAACATCTGGCCCTCACTGTAGGCTAAGCAGTTGAAACTTTTTTGCTCATTTTGTTCCTACCCTCATGCAACCTATTGAAGTTACAGATCTTAATTATGGATAAACAATTATAGGTAGTCAATTAGCTCTGAAATAAAAATGGCACACACATTTTAGAATGTATAACAGTATATGACCCAGTTAACCCCAGTTTAATTAGTGACTCAGATGACTGACAATGCAGCAGAGAAGGATGGGCATGCCCATAGTGGGTGAGAGAGCATTTGTTAATGATGTTCCCGTAGAGGAGTCATGGCCCAAAGAGGGGATGTGCCCTCAAACATAATCAATAAGTGTGGTGAGTGGGGCAGAGACTGAGTAGGGCATATAAAGATCACCCCAGAACAGAATCAAAGGTGTCTGAATGCCCTGATGCCATAGGATCAATGACCAGCCACAGCAATATTGGAGTAAGTCGGGTGGGACATAAACTGCTAGACCCAATGACAATGTGGGACACTGAGGCCAGGTCAGTTAAATGGTGTCCCATGGGGGACCAAAAATATAGTTTATGTCAAACATTTGCATAGTACATGAAGCATGTTGATGATGCTCCAGAACTGGTAATAACCTTTTTTATGCACTTGTCTGATGTCAAAGATGTGTGTAAGACCTTTTACAGTACATCGACTCTGCTGATTATGCTCCAAAATCAGAAAAAAAGAAAAAAATTGTTAAGCATCTCGCTGACATCAAAGGTATGCATGACAGGTTTTGGTATGTCGTTTCTGAGCACATATGCTGTAATCTTGCACCACAGTATACATGATATCTACCATGGAGCAGTACTGGGAAATGGTAACAACTGTAAAAGCTGTTAGACACTTCACATTGCCATACAAAAAGGCATATACATTTTCAAAGTTGTTAGCAAATCAAAAGTAAACAGCTTCTGGCTGCCATCTAGGCGGCAGAGCTGTGTTACAGTTTTCAAAATTGCAAAATGCTTTGCACTCCAACCATTTTTTTTTTTTTTTTTTTTTTTATCTTATAGTAGATCATGGCAGTTAAAACTCCATATATTACTAAGATTGTGACCAACTAAGTGATCATAACTGTTTGTTAATGTATTCTCAAAATGAATTCAAGAAATTCACCTTGAGAAAAAAGGCCGATTTCATGAATTCATTCAAGAATGCATTAACAAATTGGTTATGATTGGTAACCAGCTGTAATCCTCTATGTTACACAACTTTCATAGCTGCTGTGCTTTAGACTTGCATGAACAGTGTACACAACACCCACCACCGAAAAAAAATAACAGTTTTAAAAGTTGTAAAACACTTTACTCCATCACACAAAGTAAGGCCTGCTCTTTATGCTATTAGAACATCAGAGATACCCTTATTTTCTGTCAGTTGTCTGGGTGGCAGTGCTAAGTATGTTCTACCTTTCAAAACCGTAAAACATTTCATGTCCCTACACTTTTTTATCTGACTCATAATACATTGGGGTATCTGAAAAAAACATGTACTACAAAGAAATTATGATCAGGTTCTCAAAATGGATCCAAGAAATTTAAATCTTAAGCTTTGCTTTCAAAGGAGTATTTTTTGAATCCACTTCCCTAAGATATTAACAAATTAGTTATGATTGGGACCTGATCATAATCTTCTACACTATGACATTTTTAGCCTCCTTTACATGCCCTCCTGCTGACTGTTAGTTGTTGTCCAAGGCTACCATAGCTGCATTAACCATGATGTCCCCAGTACTATCTCCTGTGGCTGTGATGGCAACAATGATAGGTCAGGAGGTGAAGGTAGTGTGAAGCAAAGCAGCATATGTTCTCCTGTACACTGGGCAGAGCAACTAATGTCACACTTGTCACAAAATGTAATGTCAGTTAGCTTCACCCCATCTTCAATGCCAAAATGCAAATAGCAGTCTGCTTCATGATGTTGTCATATCTCCATCTCTTCAGATCTATCCAGTCATGGTCAAAACCTTTTCCTCCCTCACACAGTGGATGTACTTGAAAAAACATCTCAGTCCTACCCCTTCTACCATTTTTTCCAGCATTTGATCCCTTAGTCAAACATGGGTTGGCTGGATTATAATCAGGGCTCCATCCCTCTCTGCCTTGGAGTCAGGGACTGAAATTAATGTCCATTGGTTCATATGTCCATAGGAGATTACTAGGCTAACATCTTAAGAGCCCTTACAAGCCTAGCCAATGTAGCCCAATATATGGGCCCTAGGGGCAAAAGGATAGGCATGGGTTTGTGCCTATGCACTGAGTATCTTACAGATTTCCCCCTATCTATAAGGGACATAGGTGCAACCCCAGGTGTAAATTTTCAATCCCCCATCCATTAATCCAAACTGCCTTTGAAGGGGGCCAGGAAAGGGCTCTGATTAACATGAATAAGAAGTCTGATCCAAAGAAGGGGCAATCTCTTAGACACATAAATGTCTCTCTACTATGTTTTGCTTGAGTCACTGACTAAGTTTAGACCCCTAGATTGGGTGACCCTTATACTGTTGACTTGCGGTTGAGTAGCAGCTCCATCAGGGATGCATTTGTGATTGCCTTGTAGGTCAGGCATAGGTCACCCCTTAATAGTTGGTTGTAGATAGAGTAAAAGGATAGGGCTTTTAGTCTATCCACATAGGGCATGTTGATTACACCCTGTATTTTCTTTATGAGGAACTTCTGAGGTAACATCAAATGGAGGCTTATACTCAATTATTGGTCAAATGAGCGCTAAGTACAGCGGGATTATAATTTCCTTGGATCTGGATGCCATACCTTTACTTAATAAGGTGTGCCACATAGAAAGACTTCCTCACCACCGTGAACACATGGTGGTCAAAGTTCAGGCTACTATCTACCTGTGTACCTACATCTTTCACCTTTGATTCTACCCTTAGGGGTGTGGTATTAATGCAATAATTTGCAGAGGTATTTGACTTCCCAAAAGGTATGATAATGCTTTTTTTTTTCACATTTAGTTTTAAGCCATGAATCTGACACCAATAATTTGTCTGGTCTAGACCTTCCTGAAGGATATCTTCATCACTGGTGGAATTCAGCGATTGTCCCCATCTTGCAGTCACCAGCAAACTTTGTCATCCAGAGGTCTTCCACTTTAGTCTTGACTTCAGAAAAGTATATCCTGAACAGGAGTGGTCCCAGCACTGAGCCCTGTGGCACACCACTAGTAACTTGGCTTCTTGCTGGATCTGGATTCACCCACTTTAACCACGTGTCCTGTCCTTTAAGCCATTTGGCTAACCATCTGGTCCGATTTCATTCAGTTGCATTTCTTGTTGTGTAAAAGTTTAAAATGAATCAGAGAAAAGTTCCAAATAATGTCATACTGTATTGTACAAATTTTCTTTACCTTTTGTTGCCTTCTCTTATCCAAAGTACAATACTAAATGCATTTGATATCTCTATAAAAAATCAAAAATAAAAAAAAAATAAGATATATCTACATGAAGTGCAACTTTAACAGCCATGAAGTTTCTCTGATTCCTGATCCTCCC
The DNA here is from genome assembly GCF_019279795.1 of Protopterus annectens. Taxonomy (NCBI): domain Eukaryota; kingdom Metazoa; phylum Chordata; order Ceratodontiformes; family Protopteridae; genus Protopterus; species Protopterus annectens. Next base: position 708,125,814 of record NC_056744.1, read on the forward strand.
TGCTATAGCTTCTTCCTTAATACAGCTTTGGAAAGAAAACAGATTCATAAAATAATAACCACCAATGATTTAAGAACTGTTGTAGGGGAGTTTGTTGATTTAATTATGACAGATTAATGTATTTAGTTTCCAAAAATCCAGAAATAAGTATTGGATTATAAAGATTATTATCCACAAATCCTGGCCACTTATTATTATCCAGCTCCTTAGCCTAACTCTGAAATTCTGTTCCTGCCTCCCTTCGAAATATTCAGAGCCAGTCTAACTTCAAAACTCTTTTTCAATCACACCTCTTCTCAAAGCGGAAATGTTCCTGTACCCCTACCACATAAACTCCTCAATACCATGTCCCAAGCACTATAAACCTCTTCATCTACCACAGTGCTCCCTCACCCCTTGCCTCTACTTCTTGTCCTACCCTGTACCACATGAACTTCTCCTGTACCCACTCCTTTCTCTACTATAAACCATCCTTTACCTCTCCCACCTCTCCTTCTCCTCGCTTTCCTCTCCTTATATTTCTAACTAAAAAAAATTGGTTTTATCTATACATAATGTTCATGCTTCATCTGGAGTGCCTATACTTTGTAAATAATTGTTTGACTATATGAAAGTCATTTTTATTTTGTAAATCACTATTTAGAATAAGAAATGTCTTGTCTTTTCTATAACCAGCTGCATATTATCTGTCTATGCTGCCACTGTTCTACTACTTAATAACTCAGTATAACATTTGTATAAATACGAGCTTTTTTTTTCTCCCTAAGCCTCCATCTAAAAAAATGGGCATACACTCTGTAAATAATGTTTTGACTATATGAATCTCAGTTTTTGGTAACTCATTTACCTAAAAGTAGAAATGTCATGTCTTATCCTTTAACTAACTGCATATTATCCTTTGTATGTTTGCACTGTTCTACTACCTTATAACTTTGTATACATTTTTTCATATAACTGATTACATCTGTGGAACTTTTTTCCCAAGGCCTCCACTGAAAACAGGCTCTTCCAGGCCCATTGGACTATCCCAGTCATCAAACTATAATAAATGAATAAATAGATAAATAGACCTCATATATATCCATTGCACATAATCAAATGTGAGTGATTGTCCAGGCATTTGAAAAGTTAGTTCACTTATTTTGCTCCACTGTGGACAAAGTTATTGACAATATTGCTCTGCACAGGATCAGGAATTTATAAATCCACATCTGTGTCTGCACTGATTTTGTGGATTGCAAGTCCAGACTAGTAAATATTGTGAGATATTTTTGGTTGAATTATCAGATTTCTTGGTGATTTGAAAAAATAAGCAATTTCCATTGCTTAAGATATACTACTGCTGTAGTAATAGTCCTGCATTCCATTTATTTTGAGTGAAATCTTATGCAGTTTATGTTTTAATCCACATTGTTGTTGAAATTAGCTAACAGACTCTATACTACTATTTATTTTGTTTAGTCTGTCCTACTTCCCACTGACATTTGCTGTAAACTTGATTAATCTGATTACCACATTTCCTCTTACTGAACATCCAGAGATTTTATACATGGACTGATTCACATCATTCTTAACATCTCCTATCCGTCTCCTTTATTTCAGACTCACTACTCGTATAGAAAACGTTTCTGCTGCTGTATAGTATTTGTAAACAAAAATGTTCTATTATGGTATTACATTTAATATGTCTATATGACTTTCTAATGTAAAATGTCTTTTGCAATAATTTTATAATGTGTAATATTTGTAGAATGTTTTTTGTGACTTAACTGGGAGCTTTTCTCCCAAAGCCTCAACTGAAAATGGGTACCCCATGGGCCCAGTCTCACAAATGACAATAAATAAATAATAAATCTGATCTAAACTCCAGTACTGAAAAAAATCGTTAGTCTGATTCTGAAGTTGTTATGATAAATTAAAAACCTCCATACCAATCTTACAGCCAAGGAGACCATCAAGAAGTTTAACCACATCACCCAACACTGGCTGGACACTAACAAAGAAGCCCTATTAAGTGAATTACTTAGACATACTATGGGAGAAAATTTGTGCACATCCATTCAGTTATCCAAACCAGTTTTAAAGGCTGCTAGTGAAGAATTCTGTATATAAAGTTACCTATATCAGAAACAGGGAATATGTTGGTTTAGGTACTAGTCACACCATCTAGTGTTGTTGATGTGGTGTAGGTTAGGCCTTTGTTTTACAATTGTCTCTGTTTAAGTGAAGAAGTTCAAATGCACAGAGGACCGCTTGGTTTATATTTCAGCTGAATAAATTGTCAGCATGTTTATAACTTTGGTCTATCAGTGTTATGATTTTATGTATTCATGTAGATACTTGGAACTCACGCCAAGAAAAATTGCTTCAATATATATGCCCTCTGTTTACATGACAGAATAGAGTAGTTATACTACTGGATATACATGGGTCTGTTATAAGATTAGCATCACCTGATATTCAAATTTAAGATAAACAGTTTGATTGATTGGGGATAGCTTCATCTTCCATTTGAAACAATTAACCTAATTGTGTACATATATTTATTATTGTGAGTTTGGTACTTAGAATATAGTATCTAGTGTATGTAAAAAATCTGCTATTGATGCTGTCCAGGGGATCTTGAGTAATCTATGTTAATCACCTTTCCAGAGAAATGGGTATCAAATTATTCTGAATATCACCTCAGTTATGTATTGGGGAAAGTGCTGTGTTTGTGTTCTGAATCCTCCTACACATGAAAAAAGTACTAAATTAATTCTGCCGACCAAGGTTCTTTCCAATCTGAGGCTGATGTGAATGCTGTTTATATGCCAATATTACTTACCTGTCTGAAACACGTATGTCTATGCCAGCAACCTAAGGATTTCAAGCCAGGGTAAGAGTTTTGATGGGCTGACCAATCAATATTTCAATTTTCTTTTTCTTTTTTGAAGTTATCTTGCATCCAGTAATTTTCTTTTCCATCTAACTATATAATAGTCTTGAGAGAGTGTTCTGTACTAGCAATACTGGCAAATCATCTGGGTATACTGGTTAAATTTTGAATTCTTAATTTTAATACAGGGTGTATTTTCTTATGTGCCTTGAAGTAAAGAGAATAAGACTAAAATAAACTGTGTTAAGGACAAAGGTGCTCCTTGACTCAGACTTGCTACATTATATCTACCGATATTAATACAAATGATAAAACTACAAAATAAAATAATTCCAAATATGTATATGATAACAGATTTCTCATTTCTGAAGCACATATGAAAGTGATATTGACAGAGGATGGGCACTTAGTGATGGAAAGGTCTGGAAGTCAAATAAAGTATAAGAAGTGACACACAAACAGGGGTAACAAGGAGGGGTAACACAGGGGTGGTAGACAGGCAGGCTTCATGGCAGATGCTTCACCACCATCTTTGCAGCTGTTGTCATACCTAAGTTGTACCTTTGCCAGCCCAGTGGTCTGTGCTTACCGGTCAAATGACTCAAACAGCATCAGCTATGTAGGCTGGTGATCCCTGAGGTATACCAGCAGCTGGATGTCCTCTTCACAATGCTCCTCCAACAGGTCCACTTGTGGAGAAAAATGGTAGTCTTCTTTGCATGGATACACATTTGTATGTCATGTGATGTAAATCATAGTGCAGCAATAAGACACTGCAAAATACCTATGTAGCACAAACTTGCAGTCCTACTAGCTTCACAGATACAATACATAGCACTGGTAGTTGAGAATATATAGTGCACAACCCACTGGGGAGATAGAGATGAGCAAGAAAGCACCGCCCATTATGGCAGAAATTCAGAATCAGTTCTGATAAATTCCTTTGTTAATATAATCATTGCACTATTAGCCCCAAATGTGCATCATAAAAAGTCATTTTGAAAGAAATATTGCTAATACAAGCTACCATGGAAGCAGAAATTTGCTGCATTGGGACTGTATCTTAAAATAGGCAACACAGGCATAGTTTGAAATGACAACACAACAAGTAATGTAACTCTGCACTGTCCCATACATCCATGAAGGATGGCTGCAACAGCGACAAACAGGAACAACTCTGAACACACCACAGTGACACCACACTGTCATGCCTGGCTGTAGTGGAGGTGTACACCAGTACCAATGCAAAAGAAGGGAGGGCATACTACATAATGCACGATGGCCCTAGTTCAGAGACTGAAAAATGACTGTGCGTTTTGTGTGTAGAGGGCAAGATGAGCACTGTACATGGATTAATTACACTGATGCAAAACAGTGTGTCATGCTAAAATAAAGAGGAAAAGTGGGTCTATATCATGTTGTCAAACTCTTAAATGTTTGAATGTCATATGGTCGACACCATATGATCGAACTTTTAAATGTTCGAACGTTTCAACGGAGATCTCCGTACAGTGCGGAATGGGAAGATTTCCCTTTTCTGCATTGTAGTGCGATCTCAGAGTTAATATATTTAAAGAGCGGGAGGTGGGTGGGCTCAGCCCCCATGTGAGGGGTGCAGGGGTGCTTGTCCCCCTGCTTAAACCGTTCAGGTAGGTTTTTTCTTTGGTTTATTTTTTCTATTACATTTTCGACTTTTAAAAGTTCGATCATATGGTGTCGACCATATGACGTTCAAACTTTTAAAAGTTCAATTATGTAATATAGACATGGAAAAGTAGCACATCACAACAGAGAACAAGTACCTGGGCACATTATGGGGTTGGGATGCAGTAGACCATCATATGGGACATCCACAATCAGCTACATATATGCATTGCATAATATGTAACCCACAGTTGTACATGACTTGTCCTGAGCCCTCACAAGAGAAATGACTGGTAAAGTTCAGAATACAAAAAAGAAAGGTATTATTTCAGTCTCTCTGCATGCATAGCTCATGCATCATAGCCAAAGATAAAGCAGACAAGTCTTTTTGGAAGCAGGTAAGGCAGAGAGTTTTACATGCCATCAGTGCTATGGGTGATCATAATACGTTTCTACATCAGGCTCAGCAAAGGGTAGCCAATAAGGCATTGCATGTCAAGAATAAGACAAAGGAAACTGCCTGAGACATATCCACCACAATAAGTGAGCCATCACAGAGAAGAAACTCACCAAAGTGGAGAGGTTCCTGGAGCTCTTGTTTGGGTAAGACGAGAAAGCTCTCATCCCACTGCTGGAGTGTGTGTAGGGGATGCACAAGGCTAGTTGTAACTATCAGACTGCCATGTAACACAGTGTGATGCATATAAAAAAAGACTTATTCAAAAACAGGCTTCTGCACATCTGTCCTTCAAGTTTGCAACTGCAGTGACGATGACAACAATGTATGTGGGTATCCATATAGTATTCACAGCTTCTGTCATATTTCAGCACACATAATGTTTGGGGATCCATGTATTACCTAACTGCCACAGGTATATAGTTTTTTTTCTATTTTCACAGGTTCTATTGGGTTCTATTGGTATAGGGTCCAGCACAATGGGACAGCACATGTCTGATGTTAGCAGGTCACCTGAGGCTAACAGTGATGTCAATGTGCTCATGGCACAGTCTGATGATGCAGTGGCACTGTCAGCGACACTAACAATGGAGGGCTCACACACATTCCCTACATACAAGGAGCTTGAGCAGGGGCAGGCCTAAACCCCAGCCTCAAAACTATTTGGAGGATGCACTGTAACCGTAAGCCTCATACAGACTACACAAATGTCCTTGGCTGGGTCAGATTCCATGAACCACTCTATCTAATATGCATCCATACCCAATAGTGGAGAGTAGTGGTGGTCTGTGATACCAAGATTACACCAGGTCTGTCTCTGACCTACATGCTGCACGTAGAATTCATTAGCACACATGCAGATCAGTAATACAGATGCAGACATCTACAAAATCACAGCACTGGAGAGATGGTGAGTGTGGCCTGTGTGATGGTGTGCAACACCTGCATTGACTGGAGTGTAGATTAGGATAGTGATTGGGAAGGGGATTTCAGTTTGGCAAATGAGAGAGAGTTTGAGGGTTAAGGAGAAGGAAAGGAGTTTTAGGGTTAGTGAGCTGGAAGGGAGTTTCAGGGTTAGGAGCAAAAGTGGTGTTTAGGATTAGGGAGTGAGAGGGGAGTTTTAGGTCTAAGGAGTTTAGGTTTAGACAGCAATCATGGAATTTAGGATTAGGGAAGGAAATGAAATTCTAGGTTTAGGGAGCAATTGGGGATTTTATGATTAGAAAGGGAGAGTGGAGTTTTAGGGTTAGGGAGTGAGGGCTTGGGTTAGAAAATGGGTGTAGTTTTAGGGTTAGAGTTATGGTTCTGCTAGGGGTATATAGTTTCTTAGGGCTGAATGATGGGAAGGTTAAGTAGTTAAGTTAAAAATAAAAATTGTAAGTAAAGAAATGAGGTAAAAAAGACTGGGCTAGTGACAGTCAGAGTACTTGATTTTTTGAGCAAGTGGTATATGGATCTATGTTGATCCATCGAAATTACGTTTTATCGAAACGTAAACCCTCAAACTCATTTTAGCGAAAGTGCAGTTTGTTGAAAATGCGCTTTTGCAAAATACCAAATAACGGGGGAAAAAACTAACACAAAAAAAAAAAACACTAAATCACATTTATGCAGGGAGGCATGCCCCCCTGCACCCTCCATGTGGGGGGGTTGTGCCCACCTCACACCCCCCTACTTAAATATACTAACTCCAAGATCGGACTACAGTGGGGAAAAGGGTATATTCCGTTATCCCCACTGTAACGCGATTTGGCAAATTGGCTTTCACGAAAGTGCACTTTCGCGGAAGTGGGCTCGTCCTTCTGTTTGTCGATGAAGTGTACTTTCGACAAACAGAAAGAGAACCATATATATATATATATATATATATATATATATATATATATATATGTGTGGGTCTACTGCTTTTCATCGAATACCACGTATTCGAAAAAGAGCAGTAGACTGCTCAGTTACGCGAAAGTGCACTTATTCGAAAGTGCACTTTCGCGAACTCAGCGTCAACAAACGGATCGCACCACAGTGGAGGACAGCAGGAAAACATGCTATGTCCTCCACTGTGGTGTCTGGACCTTAGGGTTAGGGCACGGGTCATGGTAAGGGGATAGCTAGTAGGGCTATCCCCTTACCATGACCCGCACCCTAACCCTAAGGTCCATAACTACTGCACTAAAGTCAGTAGTAGCCCGTTCGCTGAAGCGGGTTTCGCAAAAGAGCACTTTTGATTAAGTGCACTTTCGCGTAACCCAGGGTCTACTGTGTGAGTTCGAAGAAGTGTATTTTTGAACATATACAGTAGACGCATATATATATATATATATATATATATATATATATATATATATATATATATATATATATATATATATATATATATTGCGCTTAGGACAAGTGCATTGATCTCTATACCTTTCCAATTTCTACTGTGTGAAGCGGAGACAAATTGTAACATTAGTTTACTTAATTTAAAACTTTCTGACTACATTGGATTTGGAATTTCGTCTTTTATCAGCCATGGAACTGCACTTTGCTTGTTTTTTACCTGTTGACTGTTTGGTTTTGTGCAGCTAACCATTGTGAGGTATTTATATTTTCTTGACTAATTTAAGACTTTGTTGACCATATTTTAGAATTATAGAATCATAGGAAGTTACTAGGCTAATGACCCTAGGGCCCTTACAAGCCTAGCCATGTTCTTCACTTATGTCCATGATCAGCACCAATTGCCCCTGTCTAAGAGGGACACAGGTGGAACCCCCACTGAATTTATGGTTACCCATCCAATCATCCAGATTGCATTTGAAGATGGTCATTGAGATGCTCTGCTTGATATGAACGGGGAGTCTGTTCCAAAGGTGCCGTAACCTCATGGAGACAAATCTGTCCCTACAACAGGACCTATTAATGTCACATACCAGGTTAAATCTTTAGAGCGAGTAGCCCATGTACTTTTTGACTTGCAGATGTGCAGAATTTCCAATAAAGCAGGGTCAAAGATTGCCTTATATGCAAGGCATAGATCACCTCTGAGTAGTCTGCATTAAATAGAATAAAATGACAGTGATTTATGTTCTACAAATGTTAACCCTACTAGCTGTGGACATGCATGTTTAGGCCTCTTTATTGACATAATAATTACATCATTTGGCTTTATTGCCCTGAATGTGTCTATAAAGACAAAATAAAAAGTCATGGACCTCCAGAATCCATATAGCTGAAACAATTGATGTCCTTAAGGGGTCATTTTCATATATGACATGGGTCTTCATCACATGAGGTTTAAGTTATCACACAGTGACAATTCTATCTTAGCTTTTTTTTGCAGTTGTTACTGAATGGTTTGTCTGTGTGACACTTTTACCCTTTGCTTTGCATGTTAGTTGGAATATTTTGTTGGCAGCTTAATGTTTATATGTTTAAAGTATAGCCAAGCAATCCACTTACTCTGTACTGATGAGGTCAATAAAAAGGCCAAAACATGCATGTCCACAGCTAGTGGAGTTTAATTTTATTGTCCTGAATGTATCCACAAAGACTTAAAAAGTAAAAAGTCATGGGTATTCAGAAGCCATGTAGCTGAAACACTTGATGTCCTTAAAGGAGTCATTTGCATATTTACCATGGGCCTCCATCACAGGAAGTTTACGGTAAAAATTATAGCTTAGCTGTTTTTTTTTCAGCTGTTACTGAATGGTTTGTGTGTGTGACTTTTTTATCCTATACATATATTTTACTCATGGGAATATGTCTGATAGTGTGCAGTATAATCTAATCTGAAACAGAGCCCTGCAGAAACCCACAGAAAATACAGCAGGCCTATTACATTCAGTGTTGCCACCTCCACTCAACAGAAGATCCAGACAGTAAAAGATCCATGTTTCCTAACACAACCTTGACAAACAATTATTGACAACAGTCGTAAAACTAAAAAAAGGCAATCCACTTAATATAATATTCAGGACACTGTTGTCCAACCTCTGCATCCCGTGTACAGAGGTCAGTGTGGTTCCAGTACTGCAGATCATCATAACAATACCTGGATTTTCTTCCATCTAGGTGATGCCCATGGCTGAGGACAACTCCTCTGTCTGGTCATATCGCATATCAAATGCAGAATCACAGCAGACCAGTAGGTACTCCTTGATATGACCATGAAGGAGATAACAGCACAATCTTGTTTTTGTTCATCTACCATGCAGACATGCTGTGGTGGACAGAAGCTACTCTTCTGCTGAATGTCCTCTGAAAATGCTGTCACTTTGGTGAGGAACAGAATGGAAGCCTGTGAATCATACGTAAACATGATTTCTGAATTGTGTGTAACACATGTAGGTGCAAAGCAGCACCACTAGACTGTCAGTGCAAGCTTATAGCCAAGAGCAGACAGAAGCAAATATAGGCAGAAAGCTGCACTTTAGTCACAAAGGCATAGCAGCAAAAACATTCATGCAACCAGTCCTGTTCTGTCTACATGTCTCCAGACAGATATGGAATTACATAGTCTTATAGGCTTCCTGCAGTTTTGTAGGCCAGATCATGCAGATTTAGGAAGTTACCTTACATATGTGACCAGCAGTATAATGAGTAATTGCAGCTTTGTTTGAAGCTATAAGCAGTCTGGTGAGGTATACAGCAATGTAAACGTAATAATCTGTCTACCATCCTAAGGATGTACACCCTTTGCACTAGAACACACATTACAAAAGATTAACAACAGAAATCATACCTCTCTACTCTCTTTGGTTTTGTACACCATGGATGATTTGTTCTCATATTTCTGCCCTGTTCCTCATAACATGTTTTGATTTTCTGATAAATCAGTGAAGATTACAGTCAGAAAAAAGTTAGACATTAGAGTTTCATACTTCTTATTGTTCAGAAAATGCATGTTTGTGCAGACCCTCTTGTTCTATTAACTTTTCATGGGATCATGGGAGGTTACTAGGCTAATGGCCCTGGGGCCCTTACAAGCCTAGCCAAAAGTGTATCCCCAAAAAGAAACCTCAGTCAGCATCTGTCACCCCTGTGAGTGAGGGACATAGGTGGAACCCCTGGGACAGCATATCTGCTGTCCTCACAAGACCCAACATAGTGAAAGCTTTGAAACACGAGGAGAATAAATCTAAGATGGCTTCTCTGTTTAATCTAGCAGAAGCATATTGGCGTCAAGCAGGAATGGAATTCAAAACAGAAGTAGATAAAAATCAGGCAGCAACTGAATGTGCCAAAAAACAAAAGAAAGAATATAAGGTGAAGGATCAGATGAGAAGGCAAGAAATGTGGAAAATGCATAAGTATATTTGCAAGTGTAGAAAACTTCTGGAAGAACCTCATGTTGATCAGGAATGAATATAGGAATGGTTAAGCAGTGGCGAATTCAAACCAAGAGATGAAAGGTTAATATTGGTGGACCAAGATAGTGGGCTGCGTACACGTTGGTTTACAAAGTCCATTGAACATGTGGAAGAAACAGACAAATATAGGTTTTGTAAATCTGAATTGCAAACAGTTGCACACCTCATTGCTGGTTGTGACATACTAATGGCAGAAGGACTATATACTGAAAGGCATAATAATGTGGCAAGAATGTTACATTAGGGATTGTGTAAACATTATAGTACTGAAGTGGCTGAAAAACATTGGAAACATGAGCCACAAAGCATCATAGAAAATGAAGACGTCTACATCACATGGGATCACCCATTACTAACAGTTCAAAAGATAGATACTAGAAAACCAGATAGTGTTAGTCCAGGAAAAGAAGACAAAAGTACCATTGATCATTGAAATCACCACATCCAGTGACTATAGTGCCCTGCGTACAGAGAGACACAAAGTCATAAAATGTCAGGATTTGCAGGCAGAAAAGAGAGCAATATGGAAGAAAGATACCCAGACAGTTCCAATAGTAGTAGGAACAACACGTCTTATAAAGAAGAGTCTACAGTCATATTTAGATATGCTACCAATACATGTAACTCTGTACAAATTGCAGAAGGAGTCATTACCAGGAACATTGCGGGTGCTGCAAAGAGCACTACTGGCTGACATCAAAGAGTGAAATAATATTAATTTCATGATCTTTATTTGTTCTTTGACTTAGGAATGGGGTCCATTCCCGTCATAGTATTAGAAACCCAAAAGGCTTGGAGAAATTAAAAAAAAATGAGGGACACAGGTGGAACCCCTGGGACAAATTTGTGGTTTCTCATCCACTAAGCAAGGTTGCACTTGAAGAGGGTCAGTGAGGTACTCTGATGTCTATGGGAAGTCTATTCCAGAGACAGGGCAGCCTCTGGGAGACACACCTGTCTCTCCAGCAGGTTTTGTTGATGTCACATATTAGATTCAGGCCTTTCGAGTGAGTAATGTGCGAGAAGTTAGAGTTAGGGATATGGAGCATCTCTAGTATGGCAGGGTCCAGAATTGCCTTGTAGGCGAGACACAGATCACCTCTGAGCAATCTGGACGATACCGAGTAGAGTGATAGTGATTTGAGCCTGTCCACATAGGACAGGTGTTGGAGGCCATGGATTCTCTTTGTGAGGTATTTCTGTGGCCTTTCCATTTGGTGCAGATGTTTGGAGAGGTACATACCAAACAGGGCATAATAGTCAATTATTGGTCAAAGAGGGGGGAGTATAAAAAGGTAATAACCTCCTTATTTCTGTGTGCAATCCATTTACTTATAAGATGAACCAAGTAAAAGGCTTTTCTGATCACTGCCGCTACATAATTTTTACATGAATTAGAGTAATATTTAAAAAAAAGTCTCTAATTTTAGACTTTTGTGCCCGCCGATATTTTTGGGTTTGTCACTGGTTCTTGAGCAAACAAGTTGAAAGCTATGACAGAAATATATATACCTACATGTGGCATGTTTGTAGTCAATACAAGCAATAAGTTTGTCATAATATAAGGACCATCTATCCCTGTTCAAGTATATGACCTTTACAGTGATATTATGTTCTGCAAATATGTGTATATGTACATGTATATATATTTTTTTTCTGGCTCAGCTTGTGAGTACAGCAATCATAATGCCTACACATATGTATCATTGGTAGTTGGTAGGAATGCAGTCCAACAGTCCACTGAGGAGCACAGCCCAATTTCCAGTTGGCACAAAGCAGTGACTGTGCAGTCAGTAGGCTATGAGGGCTGACAGAATTAGACCCTAGATCATAGAAAGCAGCTTGTTAACAGCTCAGAGCCTTAATCCAATATGCTAATTGCTAGATAGTAGATGTACTAAGGTAGGGCCATATCAGTAAGAGTTACCAAGGTGGCCCCCAAATGTCAGTACCAGGAATGACTGCCTTATCCTATACATACCTATGGGCAACTACACTTGTTGTATATATTCTCATATCTCTTTCCCTATAGCCATTATATGTCATACCCCCATTGCTGTCCCCTTGATTATAGCATGGCATACATAGGTTGCATCTTTTATTTGTAGCTGCCACACTACTAATCCTACCAGTTTGCATTCCATAGGTCTGTGTCACTGTAGGCAATCATATCAGGATGGACCCAACCCCATGTGTCTCAGTAAAGGATATACTAAGTTAGTACCACTTTCACCAGATTTCTGAGCAGTAGCACTGCACATACAAAGTGTAGACTGACCACAAAAAGTGTTGGTTATGATTTGTTTTATATATAATTCTGTCAAACATTTATTCATTTACATGATAGACTGAACTGCAGGATCATGCATTTGAATGTTGGGTTCATTGAACGTTCATTTTGTTGGATGTGTACTTTCTCATACCAGATGAATGGGTTTTATATTAGGTGTTTGTGTGCGTGTCCACGTCTGTGCATGTGTGTGCATGTACATGAATGTTTGCAGTTTAGTGTTAGAGTAAAGATTAGAGAAAAGGATAGATTTAGTGCTTGTGCCAGTGTTTGCGAATTAAGATTAGGGCTAAAGTTAGGTAAAGAGATGGATTTAATGGCGTATGTATTTGTTGGTACATATGTGTGTGTGCCTGGCTGTGTCCTCTTTAGTGGTTATGTTGAAGAAAGTTTTTTTAAGTTATAAGGTTTAAGTTAGGTACAGAGACAGGGTTAGGAGTAGATAAGGAGATAGGTTAAATGGTGTAGGTATTTGTTGGTGTATATGTGTATGCATATGTGTATGTGTAAGGTACTGTTACATAGTTAGGGTTAGGTGTTTGCATTTTTCGGTGCATGTGTCACTGTGCCTGTCGCTGTCTTGCTTACTGGTTATGTTACAGAAGTCATGCTTTTAAGTATAGGGTTAGTAAAAACAAAATGAAAACTCCAGCAAAGCTAGAACATCCACTGAGGGACCTCCCAAACCTCTTGTATCAGAGGCACATGGGATATATGCAAATGATCCTTATGAACATCAGGTGTTTCAGCTAATTAGTGATCTGGAATGCCCATGACTTGTTTCGTCATTTTAATGGACAATTTCAGGCCAATAAAGCCAAACCCCACTAGCTGTGGATATGCATATTTCGGCCTTGTTATGAACTCATCAGCACAGCACAAGCAGAGTGTTTGACTAAGCATTAGAAACACAGGGCTGTTATACACAGCTGATGTTCATTATCATTAGGGTCACTGCAAAAATATCCCATACTATAGGGTTAGGAATAGGTGCATGGACATCGCTAGGGTTAGCAGTTATTACTAAGGTGGTACAGTGACATTACCATTAAGCAGACAAGTTAGAGGCTAGTGTTATGGAAGGTTTTAGAGTAATGATCATAAAAGCAAACCACTTTCTTTTTGCAAATATTAGTCTGTTCAATGTTTTGAGTGCTCAGTAGTGTGAGTATTCATTGTATTCAATTGGATTTTTTCCATTTTTAATATGATACTCTGATGAGCCCTACTATAGCTATCAGGATCTCTAGAGAGTTAGGTTAGGATTGTATGGTACATATTGCATGCCTAATTGGCTTGGTTTTGGCACAGAAAGTCAGAAAGTCAGAAAGTCTCTCATATCATTCCTCTACATAATGGGGGTAACTCTAACGAACTCTCTAACTTCCATCCCATAGCCCTACTTTCTCCATTAGCTAAAATCATGGAAAGATTCGTTCATCAGCAATTGCTTGACCATTTTCTCCAAAACAATCTTCTAGCGGACTGCCAACATGGTTTTAGACCTTATCACAGCACAACTACTGCACTCTTATCATTCACAGACCATATTAATAAAAATCGTAATAACAACTTGCTGTCCACAGATCTCTTCTTAGACCTCTCCAAGGCCTTTGATATGGTTAACCATAAACTCTTACTAAACATCCTTAAATCTCTGGCATTAGACTCCCAGGCAATCCAGTGGTTTAATTCCTACTTAGAAAATGGACAGCAAGCAGTTCTTTAGGACAATCACATATCCTCTCAGCTTCCCATTAAAATTGGAGTCCCACATGGTTCCATTCTTGGACCAGTCCTCTTCTCTATTTTTATTAATGATCTAAATATGTCCCTTCCACAAACCACCTGCATTCAATATGCAGATGACTCAACACTGATATGTTCAGCACCATCCCCAGCTGAGCTACAGACTACTACCTAAAAAGTATTTACAGCAGCTGAAAACTGGTTCTATCAATACTTTCTCCTACTTAACCCCAAAAAACTAAATTATTACTATTCACACCTACACAGAAATCCTCTACTTTTGACTTTTGACTTCAATATAACATCTAACAATGGCACAATAATATCCCCTGACCCTACCACCAAACTTCTAGGTGTCACAATAGATCATAATCTTAACTTCGATTCTCATATTAACTTAACCATCAAGTCAGTCGATAGAAAACGTGGATCTCTATATAGGCTTAAACCCTTCCTCACTGCTTCAGCTAGAACTACCATCGCACAAATGCACCTGCTCTCTACCCTTCTCTATGCCTCACCAATTTTTACCAACTTCTAAATCTAATATCAATAAACTGGTGACTTCATACAACAACATTGCCAGATTTGCCACAGGAGCTCCTTTTCACACCCACCATTGCATAAATCTTAAACAACTTGGTTGGCTGGAATTACAAAATCAACTGTTGCTACAACAACTTAGCATCACCCACAAAATCTTCTATCACCCCATGAATACTACCGTACTCTGCACTCTTATTAGCCCTTATAAAAACCTCTCTTCCTTGCGCTCAGCCACCAAGCTCCTAGCAATCTCCCATAAATCCCACAACAAAACTTGGGACTGTTTGTTCTCAAATTCGATTGGTCCTATTTAGAACAAGCTTCCAAGCGAACTTATAGCACTTGCCTCCACACCCATTTTCAAGAAGCATTTAAAAACCTTCCTTAATTCCCAATGGCTCTGCTGTTGTACTAACCTTGACTGACACTTTTATTGCCTCCTGTCTCACACCTGTTCTTTTGACTATAACTCCTACTATTGCTGCTGTTCTACAGTGACAAAAAAATAAATAAAAATAAAAAAAATAAAAAATTTTCTAAAATAATCAATGTTAGTCCCCTTATGTAATTTACTTAACAAATTCTGTCTTGTGTATATCAATGTTACATATGTTTTCTCTCTCATTTTAGCAATACCTTTGTTTAGCAATTTTTCCACCTGATGTATTTTTGTTGGCTGTTCTACTAGCATTGATTTTTACTACTTTTTTTTTTTTTTACAATTTTTACGATTCCATTTGTGGAGCTTTTCTCCCCGGGCCTCTACTGAAAATGGACATGTATCCAGCTAGACTAGCCCGGACAACAAATGTAAAATAAATAAATATGTCATTTGTTGCATATTCAGAGGGTAGGACATTGTTATGGTGACATCTGGAGAGGCTGGCATACGACAACAGATTGATGTTGGCGGATGTGCAGGGGATGATGAGTGACTGATTGATTGACTACGTGATTGATTGATTGATTGATTGATTGATTGATTGATTGATTGATTGATTAATTGATTGATTAATTGATTGAGTGATTATTTCTGGCCTGTTAACGGGTGGGTGGACTAGTCCAAAAACCCATTTCATTCAAGACTTGGGCACAGGGGCAAGACAATGTGTGCCACTGGATTCCAGATGTACCCTCTGGAACCTGATATAATCTGAATAAAGATCACACTGCAAGGAATCCAATAGCTTGCTTCACCTTCCCATTTTTATTTTTATGGTTTCTACTGTGCTTGTACTGAGATTGAGAACTTTATGATTTGAATTTTAAGGACTGATACACTACTGCTCCTGGTATCACTGAACATTCAACTATGGACTTTTAAACTGGGACCATAAACTTCCAATAATTTTTAATGGGCTTTCAGGCTTGGACTTGACAAATGTAACCCCTATAGCTCTGACTATAGGGTCATCCTATTCTCAACTGCCCCAGGCACAAATTGTTGGGGGGGTACAATCAGCCAATTCTGATATCTAATGCAATACCAGATTTTAAAAGCACTTTTATCTACGTATGACTATGAATCTTGACTATATTAATTTTGCATACATTTGAATATCATAATGGTTTCATTTTACTACCCTGTTTTCTTTGCATGTCATTAAGCAGTCATTTGCATATATCTTCTGTTATGACTTTAGGTTCACTGCACTATGGTGCAACATTTCTTTCTGACTCATTACTATATATTGTCACTCTGTACAATCCAGTCCATTGTGGACCTCATTCCTGTGTTCCATGGCATCTGGCACAAGTGCATCATGGGTCAGTACCATAGGCCGGCCATTTAGCACCCTGTGTAATTCCCCAGATTCATACCCACACAACCCAAAGTTGAGGACCAACAAAATGCCTTTTTTACTTCTGCTACTGTAGCAAGTTGCTTGCTTCAGCTGTAATAAGCACCTTGCTACAGTCAGTAATGTGTACTGAGTTTCACCAGAAACACAAATGCAGTACTGCTATTCATTTATGAAGCCCTGATATCCTCACAGTTTCATAAAAGAATGACTATCAGTAAGGGGGTTCCTATTAGAAGACCAAAGATGCATTCATTTGAATGCATCTTGGTCGAACTTAAAAGACTGAAAAAGCAAAATATCGAAGCAGCTTTTAAGCAAATTCTTTCCCTGGGAAAGAATTCGCTTGGCCACTTCATTACATTGCCGTTTTTTGGAACTGTAGTGCGGTCCCGGAGTTGTTATATTTAAGTAGGGGGGTGTGGGGGCACAGCCCCCCACATCCAGGGGTGTGGTGGGCAAAGTCCCCCACTTAATGTAATGTTTAAAGTGTTTTTATTTTATTTATTTTTTTGTTGGAACAGCGATTCGCTGTTCTGACAGTTCGACATTGTAAGCTTTCACTTACATAGGGTCGATTAATCACTGTTCACTTTTTTAAGTGTCCGGTGATCTAATATAGACCCCAGTAAGGCATGTTCACTCAGTCAGAACAAACCATCATACACCCCCCCATCAAAGCTTAAACATGGGCCGGCAACCCATTTGCCCAAAACTAGTTATGGGTACTATGTAACCTGTCTATGAATCCTAGCCTATTTCTCTTTAAAATATGGTTTACATCTTTTGTTTAGTTACAAAACTGCAACACTTAAGTAAGAAAAAAAACATCTTACACACATTTTCATTAGCCTTTATTAAGTCCTAATAAAGTCCCCAAAGTACAAACACCATATCCTACCTAATCCTGCTAAATACCCACACTCACCTAGGTCTCTCTCTTTCTCCTCTTTAAATTGGTTCATCAGCTACCTATCCAATAAAACATAATGTGTCAAATGGAAATCTGCACTACAGTTGGAGTGCCATAAAGTTCTATCCTTGATCCCCTACTGTTCAATCCCTTTAGAAACAACCTGCATACAGCATCTGGCAAGTCCACATGCATATACTACGTAGATGATTCCACACCATTACCTGCTCTGCCTCAACCCTCCCTGAGCTACAAAACATCACACAACAATCTTTAACGTCCATATAAAAATGGCTTGATGAATCACACTTAAGTTAATACTTTTCATCCCAAAATCTCTTACAAATTTACTGAATGACTTCCACATTTAGTCTGCAAACAATATCATACCCAAACCTGTCTCCCACACCAAAATCCTAGAGGTTATCATGGACAAAAACCTCAAATTTAACATTTGCATGCAAGAAGAAATTAAACAAATCCAGCATAAACCAAGCCACCTCTATAGAACAGCCTATTATCTGACAGCACAAACTGAAAAACCACAGCATCTCTCCTCCTGCCAAGCTTGCTATATGTCCCTCTAATCGTTAAAAACTTACAGACCACTACACTAAACCAATTAGAGCAATGCAGTAATAAAATGGCTAGATTAACCATCAAGCTGTCTGATAAAATGCATCACTGCAGTGGCCTAAGAACCTTAAAGTGGCTTGAATTTGCTAATTACCCGACATTCTCACAACTAAAAGTCTTACACAATATTCTCACTTACCCTGAAAAATGCATAGCAATATCTCCGATAATAGAATGGTAGAATCTCACTAGACGTCTGTGTTCTAAAGATAAATAGCTTGTCTCCTCATGAAAACATTTCACTAGCCATGAGGCTGCACTAGATTCCACATTCATATACAAAGCATGGAATCTGTTACCTTCATCCATTAGGCAACTACAAAGCACTAACCTATTCAAAACACATTTTAAATCCCACCTGTTTGACTCTTGTCTCAGTGCTTGATTATCTGCTCCTTCCCTCTTGGCTAGAAACTCTTTATTTTCATCAATATATATTAATATCCTTACTGCTAGTAGTGTTAATTATCTTAATCATGTCCTGCTCTGTCTTCATAATGCATGTATGCCAATAACCTAAATCTTCTGCACACTCAGCAGTAAGTTTGTTTGATCTCCATTGCACCAGGTATCTAGTGAAATATTTCCTTTGAACTCCTTTATGGTTTCTTACATTTCTTTTTGTACACACTGTAAATACTACATCTATTTTATCTAATTATCTCCATAATAACATTTGTTTACCCATGAGCTGCTCTACTTAGCAATTTCATCTGTGCTATCTATAAATTACTACTGTAATTGTGTACAATGCATTACTGTGAATGTTTTATGAGATTTTTTTCCTAGGCCTCTGCTAAAAAGGGATGTCTCACAGCCTAGATGGACTTTCCCAAAAAAGAAATGACAATTAATAGATAGATAAAGAGATGAATAAATAAATAAAATAGTTGTAAGTTGTATGTTATAAGAAGAAATGCAAAACACTTGAATAATTATAAGACAAAAATCCTTCACATGGGGCATCCTCAGACTCTATGGGCACATGAGCTTTAGTTACTTCATATAGTTAAGTACTCCTTAAGTTATGTTCTAAACTGTTTGTCATGGTGATACCTATGGTGGTATGGAGTTGTGTAGGCCAGATCAGACTTTGATATTTCCAGCAACACTATCTCTTCCTAATTTCACAGGAACTCCAGGATTTCTCAAGCAAGATGTGATATATAATTCCTCAATCATATTCTAAATATGCTCTGTGTCTTCCTTTCAATGAGTCATACAGGTACACCTCCTTTTGGATTTGATTAGAAGGCATGCTCAAGGCTGGAAGTACTCTCACTAGGTTTCCAAATCACTGCAACTGGCTCCTTCCAAGTAGCAACTCTTCTC
Source organism: Protopterus annectens (assembly GCF_019279795.1). NCBI lineage: Eukaryota > Metazoa > Chordata > Ceratodontiformes > Protopteridae > Protopterus > Protopterus annectens. Next base: position 708,145,415 of record NC_056744.1, read on the forward strand.
CAAGATCTTCTCAGGTTGCTGAATGTCTCATTCTGTTACACAGTCCAACCATTCTGTGAAGATCTTTATTTCCATTATTTCTAACTATGAACTTTTCAGTCACTGCCCAAAGTTGTTAACCATAGTTAAGGATGAAGATGTAGGTTGCCCATTAAATTCAGAGATTCATCCTATTTCTTAGATTTTGTTCAACCATCACAATCTAGAACAATGCCTGTAGAACTACCACTGTACCCACTTAGGGGTCCATCTCATTTTCTAGTCTTGTTCACCCATGAAGAAGGTATTGTGATACTTAAACTCCTCCATTTGAGGTAGTAACTACCACTCTCACCACCACAGAACAATCCATGCTTCTCTGAAAGAGAATCATGACTTCTGATTTGGAGGTGCTGGTTTTCATTCTAACTGCTTGACTCTCAACAGTGAACCATAGAAATGCACATTGGATGTTGGACATCATAGACACTAGAGTACAACATGGCAGCATCATTTGTGAATAATAGTGAATAATAGAGATGCAACCTGCAAATCGCAAGACTGTGTCCTCTTCAGACCTCTGCTGGTCCTGGCACTTTATCCAAGAAAATTACCAAAGGAGTTTTACACTTACCCAGAGAATACTGAACACAGAGCCACAATTCCAGGCAGAGATTATTTGGCATGCAGCAGCAGACTGAGGAGTCTGTTTTGTGTAGCACTTCCCCAATAATTTCTGGACTGCGTGGCCATATGCTTTCTTCAGGTCCACAAAACATACATTGACTATAATGGCATACTCCTATGACAAGTACAGTTTCCATGCAACAGCTGTTTAATGATGAGGATGAAAATTGTATTAGTTCTCATGAATCAGAAGCCCAGCCATCCAAAAAGTCTCATTTAAAGCAACCTGGTCTAGGCTTCCTAGGAGGCTTGGGAGTGTGACCCCTCTGTAACTGGAAAACAACTTGTTTACCTTTTTGAAATTGATGACTATCCCTACAGTTTGTCAATACAGGTATGCCACCCCTGGTTTCTCTGCAACATTTAAAAGGCATATAACTATGACAGTGCAGCAATACCTACTTCTTTCAATGTGGTTGGGCTGTTTTCATACAAATTTGCATGCAGCCTTAGCACAAAGGAACTGTTTTAATGGTCGCATTGACCTCATCTACAAAACCAGTTGTTTCAGGCAATAATCAAGTGTAATCAACTATTGCAATTTGTATCATTCTTCCATTAAAAGATTTTATGCTAATTTTAGGTAAATCAGTTTAACCTCATTAAGAGTCTTTCAATTAATCATAAGAAGGCCAGGACTGTTTGCACTGTAGAATACTTTATTATGCTTTCTGCAACGTTTTAAATGTACGCTGTGAACTGTTTCTAAAAATGTAGAAATAGGGTGGTATTGAAGGGTTTGGCAGAAGTGTATTCCAAAGAGTAGAGTCAAAGATAGAAAATTCATTACTTCTTTCCTCTACTGTATGGTTGGGTACAACAATCCTGCCTTGCTGGATTTGTAAAGGTAAAATGATCATGTTAAACATAGTTGTTGTAAACTCACTGGCCAGGAATGGACAGGAATTCTGAGCTGCACATTACTGATTATAGGGGAGATTGTGAAATATGTCTTCATATGAATTGGATGCTAATCATTTTCAGTGTTTGGTGATACTGGTATGAATTACAAACACATTTTGTGGGATTTGTAGTTAGTGTATAAATCCTGTCAATGCCAACAAGAGGTATTCCGTGTTCAAATTGTAAACATACTTAGTAACTGTATTTCCAGCAAAAAGGATAAAGATCCTCAAGATAAACCAGGCTAATGAAAACAAAGGTCTGGACACAGGCTCAGTACAGCATAAGACTGGACACTTTCCTGGTAGATTTTATTCAGATCTGATTGAAGACTGCTTAATGAAAGTGTAAAATCATTAAGCTGATGACTGTTTTGCTAAAAATGAGGAGAAATTACTCATCCACTGACTAACTATGGAGGAAGTGCATTGTGTAATAGAAGAAGAATATTTTGAGAGGAAGCAAGTTACTGACTAAGACTAAAGTAGCCACAATGTTCAGCATTCATCACCTAGAGATGAAACAGATGAATGGGGTGATCATCATTTTTTTAGAAATAGAAATCAAGCTATGGAATTTGTTGGAAATGTGTGATTTTTCCATTAATGTTTTGATATTGACACTATTAATGATACTGACTACCTGCAAAGCCAGCAAGGGGTGATGGGGCCTATTAGACAGCAAATATCTGAGATTTAGCTGTTCTGGTAGCATAAAGAAATAAAACCCTAACTACAGCCCAGCCAACCCAGATTCAATTAGTGTCTCAGGTGACTGATAGAGGGACAGAGAAGGGATATGTGTACCTATTTAGGGGGCAGCTATGTGGGCTTTTCCAATGATGATCTCTCATGGAGAATGGGGATGTCACATTGAGGAGGGCATAGACCAAGGAGGGGGGGAAAGGGTGATGGGCATGGCTGAACTGCCACAGAGGCGGGGCAATATGCTGTATGCCCCACATTGCATGTCCATCCTCTCAGCTGTAACCATGACACTGCACTGTGATGGGGGTGTAATGGGTAGGCCAAGTATTAAATACCCCCTCTCTGCTAAAGGTGATGGCCAAGACCCCCAGGAAACCCTTAGGATCCATGACCAGTCCGGTTGCATCAAAATAAGTCTGGGAAAGAAAGGAGAAGTTTGCAGATCCAAAGTGAACGTGAAGCACTTGGAGGTAACAATGTTATGGATTATACCCAGAGGTGACTAAATGTTACACTTCAGACCCTGCAATATTAAATGTATTTTGAAATGGAAAATGTCCAGTGATTGAGCTGATTAAGAATATATGAGTTATCAGTGTGACTGCCACACTTAAAAATGGAGTAATTGTGAAAGGACATGATTGATACATCTAGGGAAGTGGAAGATAAGTAAAGGAAAATTATTATTTCATAGAGAAAATTGCCTTGTTTGCAACACTGACACCTGGTGTGAGATGATTAGACAGACTGAATGGTGTGACATGAACTTGCAGTTTGAGTATTGTAAACTTTGCAGCATAAAGTAAGACTGGAAAATAAACAGGCAACTGTTGAAAGTGTTCCCATCAGAGCAAAATAATCTATAAACAGTATGTTTTATTGAATATAACACTAAGCAAATATTTGTTTCCTGATAGTTTGAAAGAAATGGAATTTATAATCTGTCCTTTAAATATTATAATGCTACACTTGTGTTTTTATTCCAATTTATAATCTGTGATATGTTGAATACAACTGGAGAAAAAAAAGACATATAATGATGATAAGTCCTTACTGGAGCTATAAAATTTGTTTAAATTCTGTCTTTTGCTGAATGTGCCACAATGTTAAATTTTTCCTTCTTCCATTCTTCTTTGTGTAGGCAGAGTTTAATCATAAGTTAATAGTTCCACAGAAACATAATAAGAGAGATATAGGATATTAGATGATTGTAGATAAGTGTTATCTTATTTATTTTACATTTGTTTACCGGGAATGTCCGAATAAGCCAAAAAAGGCCCATTTTCTGCGGAGGCCCAGGGAGAAAAGCTCCAAGTTTCACAGTAAGTGTTATCACAGAAAAAAAAACAATTAATGTAGTAAATAGTAATACAGTTGAGTTGAAATAATAGAAAAAATAAACAACAACAGTAATACAACAATGGAGTAATGATAGTTAATCTTAAATTAACAAAATAAGTGATAGCATCCCTAATGTCAATTCAGATATAATAACATTTGAAAGAAATGTAACTGCATGTGCAAAGCTTTCTTAATAAATTGGTCATTTCACAGAATAACTCTGCATATTAATGGCCTTGTTTCAGATCTGTAAACCTTTTAACACTATTACTGAGTATGTTGATATAACTCTGTGGGTGCTGAGTAATCTCAGTTTTAGTGCATATTTTTTGCTTTAAAGTTGGGATAAAGCCTATTTTAAAATAAAAAAAATGGTTCTCTCTTTCTTAGTGCATCTGCAAGATAATTATTTGGCTAGTACAGCAACTGAACTAGCCAAATAATTACCACAAAGCCTTCCATTCAAATCAATGGGATATTGTACCCAGAAGTGAGTGGTCATTCTGTTTGTTGGCATGACTTTTCACCTCTGATCCATGAATATTGTAAAAGTACATGTGTTGCTAGCTAATGTCCTATAACTATGCCCTCAGTACTTTCTCAGCAATCTCTAGTCATCTGACCAGAGACTACTGAAAGTTAAAGATGCTCTGATCTTTTTTTTTTATTTTTGGCACAAAATCAGATAGAACTGTGGACAGTAGTAACAGTAGATACAGAATACATTTTTTTAAATTATTTAGTTTGCAGTGATCAAAATAGGAACTGGGTGCCCTGTAATTTGAACTACATTTCATTTGCTATGTTTTACCTTTAGCCATCACACATTGCAGGTTATCACAAGAAGTGTCTGTCTGCTGGGGACAATACTCTGTGTAAGAAAGTGCGAGACAACTGGGTTGCTGTTTTACTTTGACTTGATGATTGGGGGGAGCATAGTTTCTGAAACATGTAAGTTTAAATGCAGAACTGCACCCATTTGTTCTTTCACTTTTTCTTTTTCCAATTAGAACTCAGAAAGATCTGTGGAAAATATTACCAGTAATCACTGCCCACAAAACAATGCAGTTGTATTTATTTCTTTTTTTATTTAATTTTATGGCCATCAGTGTGGAGTTAGAATGTCTTGTAGCAGCATGTAGAAATGCATTACTGTAGCTATTTTACCACTTTTGGTTATCAGACTTGATAAGGAATTGCATTTCACCAGTTTTGGTGATCAGAAGCAAATGATAGAAGTGGCTATCTGTTTGAGATTGGACATTGTAGAGGAAAGCAGAAAACATTTAAGGTGATTGCAATGAAGTGATCATTGATGTGGTTTGCTGGAAGTACAGACAGTGTATAGTGTCTGACATATAGAAGCTAAAATGCATTACTTTCACTTTTATCTCATCATAATATCCCTGAGGTAAACAGAAGGTCTATATATTTTGGTGAGAGATAGGGCATATGCAAAAATACAGAGTAATTATTTGATCTGGGTTGCCTAAGAGCAAAATAAGTGTCTATCAACAACAAGTTGAAATTCTTTGCTATCCCTTTCACTTTTTTCTAAATCATATCTTGGAATTCTGCACAGAAAGTGACCATCCTGTATTTTGAATGAAAGCAAAGGACAATTATACGATTCATGCAAAACAATTATTGGTATGGTTAATTTGGGGGAAGGGGTATGTATAGGTGTCTAAAAGAAACAAGCTGCTTTACTGTGGTCATTATATATTACCTCATGAGCAAACATGAGAGGTATACACAGAATTAGAGGATATCTTTTTGTGGGCATGATGTACATGAAAGCGTAGCATTGTTGCATGATTATTGTTGAACACGAACGGTATGGCTTGTTGGACCAGTGTATGTGTCTAATGGCAGTATGCTAAAATATGCTACCCTGACCACTGTGTTTTTAATTTTATTCTTATTGAGACATCAAAAGTATACAGACTGTGAGCATCATTTGTTGGATGGTAGGTGATATATGACTGCAAAGGGCAGTTGTATGATCAGTTATGAATGATTAATGTGTTTTGTTGGAGAACAGTATCTGTAAAAGAGCAGCATAGCCATTATACTTAAATGATGACTTCAGAGTCAAAGGTAGTATACTTTCTCAGATGGGGCATATTCCATTGGGACAGTATATGTGCATTGTGTACCCAAGTGCTATATTAGAAGTTGGCTGTCTATAGACAGATATCTATATCAGATAAAATTGAGCCAAGTACAAAAATACAAAACAACTGACAAAACTAGCTCAGGAACCAAAGAGAATAGTGTTAGTCAACTATTAAATCCAATAAAAAACAACAATATTCCATATTATGTGCTTCATCAGGTTAATAAAACACTGCCCCAGTGAAACATGTCAAGTTCCGATACCCCATGACTTCATTTCCCCTTTTTACTAACATTATCTCCTGTATTTTCTTAATTTTAATACAAGTTTTATAGTCATGCACCAATTTAAATCAAGTTGTGTATCTGCTATTAGCATGCTATTAGCATGCTTATCCACCTGTATTCAGCATATTCCATTCTGGCTACTATATCACTACCTCTTAAATTATAATTAATGCATTGTAAGACAGCAAACTAGAAAAATGAGGTTCATCTTTTTCTTCAGTTTGCTTTTATAATGCATTCATATTTATTTTCCTCCTGGCAGAATGGAGACTGGTAGAATATGAGTACTAAGTGCTTTAGTAGATGATTATCCTTTTGTTACTCCCAGAAAGTCCCATAATAAAATCTCAAAATGAGACTCACATACCCTAATTTACAGGTAGACAGTATATCATTTTGTATAGAGGTGTTCACTGCCACAATCTGACATTTCATATTGAATCCAGTTTGCATTAGGAGTGCTGTTTTGACAGTCTGCTTAGAGTGCAGAACACAGTAACTGCTGAGAATACTTTCCTACTGAGCTTTCATTAAGTCAGAAGAAATATTCTGTATCTTTCATCAGACTATATATATATATATATATATATATATATATATATATATATATATATATATATATATATATTGAGCCCATTCAGAATATCAACTTTCTATAATGTCGAACTGTATATAGTCAAATCAATATGATCGAGGTTACAGTACATTGAAAAATTAAAAAATTGTGATTTTATAGGAGGTGCAAGGCTCCCTCCACCCCACACCCCCTGCTGCTTATATATACTAACTTCAAGATTGTACTACAGCAGGGAAAAGTTACATATCATCAATCATATGGGTTCAACCATAAGCAGCTCAACATAATGGAAAGTGAATATTCTGAAAGACCCATATCTATATCTATCTATGTGTGTGTGTGGGTGTGTGTGTGTGTGTATGTGTGTATGTGTGTGTATGTGTGTATATATACATATATATATATATATATATATATATATATATACTAGGTCAACAGCTGCTTTATCAACTGCATATGGTCTACTAGGCAGCTGATCAACTGGCATGTGACATCACACAAATCCAGAGGTTTGGAAATTTGCTTTTACCCCACATTTGTGTAAACTCACAGAGTTGGTATATATAATTAGTGGGGGGGGGGTGTGAGGGGCTTGCTGCCTTGCATAAAACAATGTTTTATTTAATTTTTAAAAAATATGTATTACATGCACCGAGGCTGTTTCTTGATCCATGCATACTGGTGTGTCAGTGTTGGCATTTTTGACATTTTGCCATCAACATTTCAGTTGTTAGTTGGTATTTTTGCTCTTAAGTGGTACACCTATAAACATATATAGACATATGGGTCTAGCTGAGAATATTGAAACCCGAGATCATCGACGACCACATCATCGAGACAAAAAAGACGAAAACCCACTTCATCGACAGTCCAGATCAACAAAGATCTTCCCAGGGTAAGTAACCTGTTGAACATGAAGGTGAACTTTGCCCTTTTCCCAACTGTAGTGTGATCTCAGAGTTGGTATATTTAGTTAGGGGGAGTTTTGAGGGCATAGATTTCTAGTCCCCTACATGGGTGGATTTAGAATGGTGCAGTTTAGGTTTTGTGTGTTATTGACTGAGTGATTACTTACCCTGGGAAGGTTGTTGTTGATCCTGTCTGTTGATGAAGTGGGTTTTCATTTATTTTGTCTCGATGATGTGGTCTTCAATTATCTCAGGTATTGATATTCTGAAGTAGACCCGTACATAAATGTATATGTATGTATGTATATGTATATAAAGAAAATGTTCAGTCATAACATGCTTGGGCTACAATTCCATGCTTTCAAGCAGCCAAAGCTGTGGGGTCAAATTTACAAGTATTCTGCACTGAAGTCCTGAGGTTAGAATTGCAGTCTTATTTAATAACTGAATACAGTGTTGTTGTTACCTGAAAGTTTCATAATAAAATCTTAGTGGATGACACATATATAACCTTTTCAAAGAAAGACCCCAGTGACTTTTGTTCATATCTCTTTATTGTCACAGTCTGACATTTGGTATTATATTCAGTTTTCAATGTGGTGTGCTGAATTTCTGCTTAATACACTGAGTAAAATAATGGCCAAAGGAAATATCCTGTTTATTTATCCTAAATATAGACTTCCACCTCTCTCTGTAGTTTAGACATATGTGCAGTAAAATGCATTAAAAAGTTATGTTTGTATCTTTGTAGCTGAAACCACCAGTTAAAAGCATTTCTAGATAGAGTCATTATATATCATTCTGAGAAATTTCTTATAATACTCCATATACCCTTTATTTCTAGGTACCACCAATAGCCTTATATAGCCATTTGATAGATCAGTTGTTGCCATTACTTTCATAAAAATGTATATTTTGCATTTTTTAAGCTGATAAAATCAGTATCTGAACTGTATAATTGATGTGTTCTTATGAAATACCAACAACACATACAAAATATGCATTCTACATAGTCTACGAGGCAAGCACATATCTCAAATTTTGTTTACTACTTGCCTTAAGGCTGTGCAAAGCAAAAATACTGAGGAATCTTGTCCTGTAACTTTTACAAGATACTGTCATTTGAAATAAGTGTGGAATTCAGGCCAGCACAGTCTTTTTTAAAATGGCAGGGTCCAACTTTCAGAAAACCAGAAACAAATACATAGCTTTAAATTCTCTTCAGGATAGAATAAAGCTATCACAGACATAAATATATAATGTTGGTTTACCCTTAGACATAAATCATATATGCTTCTGTATAAAGGCGATTGCTTCATTTTGTATATACCGAGGCATTAAATAAGGATTTTTTTTTCATTAAAATACACAATGCTGCTGATCTTTTTTGCCTGACAGAAGAAGTCCAGTCAAATACACATTAAAAGATAATTATCCCAACCATATTACCTGAAATTTTTATGAATAAATGGTGATACATGCATTTAGGTACAAAGAGCAAATGTAAATCATGAATAGCTAAAAACAGACAATATTCTTGTAACTGACCCTCTAAAATACTGAGTAGGTAAGAGGTTAAAATAAATTTAGAAACTGTCCTTTCCATTCATTGTGGAACTAAGTACTGTACAAAATAAAATTTAACACAGAGATTAAATGAAAAATAGTATTTGGTTAAAGATTAGCATCTTCACCTCCATGCCCCCCACGCACGCACACCAATAGGCCTGCACTATTTCTCACAATCTAATGTTTTATAATATGATGACTCATAGTTCTAACTTAATATGTGTAGAAAATTAAATCACTGAGTATAATTGATACATTTGCCTTAAGCTCACATAGTTCAACTGCAGCTGAAGAATCTTTGGTACAGTCTAAAAAGATCATTCAATTAACTGAAGAAGCACAGTGCTTTTGCTATATAGCATTAGCCTTTGCATTACGATACTCAAGTCGTATACATTTTTATAGTACACAAAAGAATCAGCACTACAAAGCTGGTAACATCACTGGATGCACAACGTTTGCTACCAAGTTATCTTTGTAGACCTAATTACATGTCCTTAAGATCAATTCATTTAATGAATTATAACTTTAATAAAGTTGCCCTTCTGTTTCAATATCTTCAAATGACTAGATAAATGAATAATAATTAGTTTTCCAACAGCAGTAACGTGTATAGGAACTCATCTTGGAAACTGAGCATGTTTCTCAGTTTATCAGCTTTCTATCACACCGTTAAACAGATGTTTGATTTATTCCGTTCAGATGTTCTGCAATTGCTGCTTACATGCCTTACTGAAGTCCCACTTGTGCAGATTAAGAAAATACAAGATATTCACCTTAATTAGATATTTGGCAAAAGAGAACAGTTGTTTGAAAATTAGCAGTTTACAGGTTTTGCTCATAGTTATTTGAATAGGATGCACAACTCTGTACAGTTTGTTTTACTGTTCTATAGTTTGGTATCAGCTTTTTTCAGGCTCATTATAAAGTTAGCAAATTTAGAACAAGCAGCCCTTGGATGGTGTCAGGGCTTACATAGCATGAAACAATATTTATCTAAAACTTAAGCCACAATAGCATAGCTTTATCTAAGACTCAGTTCAGTAACTTCACAGGAGACAAGGAATGCTTCGAACAAGACACTTTTCACTGAGAATGTGTTGTATGCATTGTATTCTGAGCAAAATGATAACTTTACGTGATTATATGACTAAATAATACAATTACTGTGATATCACATCGATTGCATTAACTGAACTTGCTGCAAGTAAAGGAGTGCACATCTTTGCATTCTTAAGGTTTTGATGTGTATTTGCTTGTTGACTGTACACGTTTCACAGAAAGTTTGACTGTACAGCCTGTCAGTCATCCAGAATAACATATCCAGTTGATTTTAAGTTTTGTGAATCTCTGTGGATATGAATATTGTCTTCTAACAGGATATTTCAAGTAGTAAAGCAATATCATTCCATTCAGCCAGTCTTTCTTCAAGAAAATGAGATCATCTCTAGTTGCCCTACCTTCCTTAGACTACAGAGCTCATGATCGTAACAGGGGTTCATACATTCCATCCTGTGTTGGACATATAGACAAAGGATGATAACATTAGAATCCTTAATAATAGCAATTATACATACTACCCTTAACTGGTCTGGCACTTCTAAGCTGGACTTTAAGGGGAGCTGTTTAAGCAGAAGTGCTGATTCAGTACCATTTTCAGGTCTTAAATGCCTGTACCAGGCAAGCTACATCTCAAAGGTCCTCCATAAGAGGAGCTCCAATATATAAAGGAGATCACAAGGGTGGCCAGACCAGGAAAATTATTCCACCACCGGTTCTGAATTATCATTGACTGAATTAAATATGCCATTGAGGAAGTTGCCATTAATATGGGTAGTGGAGGCAATGACATGAAATGCCCCATGACTTTCATATTTGAAATAAAATCTATAATAAAAGCAGGTAAGTCATCAATGGCACAGAAAATGAAGACACCAAAAATTATCCAGTTAAGATGATGCAGTACTGATAGGGTAAGGAAGTTGTTAGAGTTGTTTCTTGAAAGAAAACTTTAACATTACCAGCTGGGTAAAAAATTAGAAGGCATCTGCAATTTTTTCCTGCACCCAGGATGTTCTTATAAAAGCTGGGTGCACATTGAAAATCTTTTGCTATGGGCATTTAAAATAGAAAGATATCTCCATAGAACTCTTGCCAGATCTAGGGAAATGAATAACAGTGAAAATGCCTATGATGGTCTCAGCTTAGTGGGTTCAGAACTTGAGTCCATCTGCTTATCATTATAATTGCAATGCCAGTATAATGCAGTCAGCACGGTATGATAGTTGACATCTTTGGGCTATTATTATGTTTTTATACAGTGTCCTGTGCAAGGCCTAATGGGGTACCGCTTGTGTCTTTCAGCTTTCTGTAGGGGGATAATTCCCAAGTTTACTGTGGATTGAGTTCTTAGTTCTTTACACTGCCCAGTTTAGGTACCGGTCATTCCTCCTGGTATTCAATGATTAGTTCCCAGAGTACTTTGCAGAGTCAAAGAGGACTTCTGTCGACATGCGGTTTAACCCTTGGATAATTGCAAGGACCTTAATATGAATTACCTCTCCATGCTCTGAAGATATCACAGTATGGGTAAGATAGGTCCACCTAATGATTCAACAGGATGCCCAGCATTTTACAATTCTCTTCTTCTTCTTTCGGCTTTTTCCCAGTTAGGGGTCACCACAGCGGATCACCTGTCCACTCATGATTGGCAGCGGAGTTTTACAGTGTCGACTTGCCAGCCATGCGCCCAACCTTCCACAGAAGGCACACACGTGCACACACTCACACCTAGGGCCAATTTAGAGTGTCCAATCTACCTACAGCATGTCTTTGTGATGTGGGAGGAAACCGGAGCACCCGGAGGAAACCCACACGACCACAGGGAGGACATGCAGACTCCGCACAGAAGGCACCCCAGCTGAGAATCAAACCGGAGAAACTCTTGCTATGAGGCGGCAACGCTAACCGCTGTACCACCGTGGCCACCCAGCATTTTACAATTCTAAAATTTACAAACTGAAATCATAGAAGTAAAGAAAGGTTAAAAGGGCTACTGGTTCCATGACATAGAGAGATAAAGCCATGAGTATGACCCAAGTGATTTAAGATTGAGTAATGGTCTGGGCACTGGAACAGCTGTGGGTGAGCGAGCAATACATGCTGGCAACTGGCTATTGATGCTTTCTTATCCATCTTATGAATAGGGAAGTGACCCAGTCCAGTGTTATGCTGCCCCAGGTGGTGACTGAGAAACAGCACAGCATCATGAAGGGCCAGGTGCACTGAGTTGCCATCCATTGTTCCAGGTTCAGGCATAAGCTTGTGAATATGCATACACCACTGGTCTGGTGTTGCAGTCCTGCTTTGATGACATATGCACTGGGATTTCAGTGGAGGGAGCAAGACAAATTAGACAGCACCCCATATGGATTTTGCCATGTTACATCAACCATCACCAGAATATGGGTGCTGTGAGGTAAGCCTCGCCTTAAGAGTGAGTACCCCACACGCATACACACACTGGGTGACATGGGGTGCTGTAATCTGTGACTAAAAAACAGAAGGAAAACATGGATCTGGAAACTGGTAATGGAATGGGGCAGATTGTCAGCAGATTCTGCTAAGACACAGCCTTACAAAACCAAAAAAGTTCCTCTTCTAAAAACAACACAGTTCAAAGATATGTAAAGTGAAATGCAGAGAGTAGCAGAGTAAATTATGGTTGATATTCAGGATATTGCGTGACCTCACAAGATGATGCAACAGAAATAAATTCCTAGCTATTATCTACACAACCTTGAATAACCTGAAATTAAGGCTGTGCTGCTCCAAGCTTTGCAAACTTACCAGCTATTATTAGTGAGGAATAAAAGCTGCTACATTAAATAATACAGTAAGTAGAAACTTAAAGGTCATACAACATATGAATACATTTAGATGAATGCACCAGCATATATACTGGTTTCTGGCTGATGAATAGTATATTCTAGATAACTTAAAAATAAATGTAATGTAAAGACGTGTAGTTCTGATGAACATCCTGTGGCATAGCAGTCAGCATATGAATGGCTAACTGATGCCAAATAAAAACATTCATGGCTCTCAAATAAAGCTATTTATTAGTAAACTTTATGGTGAAGATAGGGCAGAGTAATGGGACTTAATTTAAGGCAACCCTACCATGAACTGAGGCTGCAGTTTAGAAAAGGCCATGGTCTGCAGTACAGTTACAATACAGAAAACTGTTCCTCAGAATTGTGCAAAACAGGTATTCAAACCTCTAATGAGGCACCAGTAAAAATCAACTGGACAATACAATGAATCCAAAACATGGACCACAGCAACAATATAATAGTGAATAAGTGTGCTCTTTCAAAAAAAAATAATACCACCTTTTAATAAAAAACAAATAGACACGTATACAAAATTTGTGCACACACACACACACACACACACACACACACACACACACACACAAAATACTTGCAAGTAGCAGAAAAAGTAAAACAATCAACAGCAAAGCTCCAATCCAGTGGTAAAATGTTCCTCTGGTTCAACCACAAGGCATAACAGTCCCAACCATATGAAAGCAATTGAAGGTAAGAGAAAGATTCAGGACTGGGAATGAGTGTATATTCTACTACCTACACAGTTCAAGAAAATGTTGTGATATGGCAGCACCTGTAGTCTATAGTGAAGCGTAATCTGTTTGTTTGTAATGCATAATATTTAATGTGTTTAGTTTTTTAATAGACATGGAATCAGAAGGAACTCAGTAGAGTCGTCATATTCCGTAACAAAATATGGCTGTATGAATTTGGATGCTTTGTCCAGTTTAATTAATGAAAGCAACTGTGATGCCTTCACTTTACTATCTGTGTTATTTCCTTCTGCTGATATTGATGAAAAGAGAAAAAGTTGAATGTCAAAGAAAGAGATAAGAAATTAATGGTGAAAAGTAAATAGAAGGTGGATGACAGGGTAAGACATTTTTTTTTTTAATTTTTGTTTTTTAGATTAAACAGAAGTGTTAAGAAAAGCAATGGATGTTGATATAGGGTGACACACATAGCTTTACTACTTTGCATTTCTGGGTTCTACAGTTCTATTTTTAGCTATGGTTCCTTCTATTTGGCGTCTGTATGCCCTCTGTGTCTCTATGTGGACTTTCACCGTCATGCTTCCTCGTATATCCCAAATTCATGCTGTATGTTGAATCCATGATCTTCCAAACTGTCCATAGGTGGGCATGCTATGTGTGCGTGAGTCTATGTGTCCATGTGTCAGTACTGTAGTTCCTCTGACTTTCATCACTGAGTCCCAGGATCACCCTTTATGAGCTTAAGCAGGACTAAATGGAAAAAACGAGGAATGAAAGAATGAATGAACAAAGTGTCAGTTTGATGTACTCCTCCCCGCTGATTAAAGCGAGAGCTAAAAAATGTAAGATTAACACTTTATTTCTTTGTCTAACTATTTAAAATATGTGATAAATGAAGGATACAATGAAGCAATCAGATCATTGAAGCATATTTAACTCATTTCTACTTCCTGCCCTTCATACATTTTATTTGTGTGTGTTTTGTGGCTGTTGTCTGTATTTTGTAATCTTAATATCAATAGGAGTTTTACATGCCGAATCAGACAGTGGCTGGTTTAAACAAATGCATTACTCAGTTCACAGGGCTATTTATGTGGCTTTATGCATAAAGAACTGCAATGATATACTGCAAATGAAATAAATAAAAACTGTTATAGATGACAAGTGAATTTATTTTTTTATATAAATAGAGCAAAAATAAGTCTAATCTGTATAGAAACTGACAGGAAGCATTATTTCTCTTTTAGTGCAACTGCATTTTTTTGAGTCTCAAATGTTGGAATTTAAACTTCCAGTTATTCAATATATTTCCTCTCAGTCACATGATATTATGCTTTATGGGAAGAATACAGGATTTCTGTAATTACTGACAGTCCTATCAATTGTAAAACAGCCATGCTGATGACATATGGTTTTGTTCTACTTGTTCCTTTCTGTGTTCCATGAAACAAGATAGATTTGGAATGATATTTTAATTTATTATCCTGAAATGCACAGCAACTGGTTTTTGTGGTAACAGAATGGTGACTCACAGCATCATCCCAGATGCTGTCACTGTCGCTGGGAGAGCAGATTTGCAACATCTTGTCTCACGTACACATCAATGCTCATGCCTGCTGCCTCCGTCCCAGAGGAGAGCCCAACACCTGCTGTTGGCAGCATGCCGGGCCTTCAGGGAACAAATGTTCTATCGCTGCTGGGTGATAGGACAGGACAGATTCAAGATTTCAAGCAAACTGGCTAAAGGCACCCTAGGGCTCACTGCACCCACTACTGAACCCGTATGGTTCACATTTTTATTTTGATGGCACATACCGAATATAATACTGTATATTAAGATAACCAAGAGAACAAAGATGTTTAATTTTTAAAGGCAGAAGACAGTGTTTGACTTGTTAACATTTTTACAGGCAGATGTTGAAATAAACATATTATTTCCCCGCACTGCTATACTTTTAAGCTGACAGCTTCCTTTATTACTCTAAGCTCTGAGAATAGACATTAAAAGACTATTTTAAAGGAACACCCATTAACCAGACTTGCTTCTTTGTACCAGAAATAGATTCCCAATATTAATTGTCAATGTTACAGTTTGGAAATTATAGCAGCCTGAAGAAACCATGACTCTGGAGGTTAAATCATGAAAAATATCATGAAATTTTGTATCAGTGCTTCAATGAGGAAATGCTAAACAAATAACAAGAGTACACAGATATAAAGCTGGCATGGTGCTGCACACTTGAGACAGTGTTTGCAAACTAATTTTGCATTGTCAAACATATGCCTCGGATGTGAAGGACATACATCTAGATGCAAACTGGAATGGCTTTGTCCCAGACCTGCTGCAGGATTTACAATGAGGATGATTAAATGTGTCTCTGTGCTCTCCAGCTGTTGAGGAGAGATATGTGTCCTGCTGCCAGTTTTGGCAGCAGTACTGCTACGAATACAACGTAAACTGCTTATTCCTGACAGTGAACCATAAAGTGAACGACTCAGCAGTGATGACAAACATACACATTTTAAATAATCTTAGCTGAAGTGTTGTTTTAGATGCTCCCAGCTAGTATTGCAAATAGCCTATTGAAAACAGCAGTACACTTCTGTGATGGTCACAGAAACACGATGCATTTATTCTACTACATACATCGAGGATTCACTAAACCTGAATTGATTGTTTACAATACAAGGATTTGCAGATTGGTGGTAGGAGGCAAGATAACTATAAATGCAAATGAGTACTTAATTCTGTATCTCTTCAGCTCTGTGATGTAGGTGGGCAGAGCCCTGACTGCGACCCAAATGTCCCAAATTTGATTAGAGGCTTGGAAGCCAGAAGAGCTGGGTGGGATAAAGTTAGGAATGACCAGCAGCTATCTGGTCACCCTTTCCAGGAAACTGGATAAGGTCACTGCATGCAATATAGTACTCCACACAGTAATGAAGATACTGTTGTAAAGGTATAGCAGTTAGTCATTGCATTTTGCAATGGGATCAGAAGCTAATTTATGCTACACCCCATGATGCACATAACATTATGCACGCCCAGCCATTTATGGCATAACAAAAATTTACCTGCATTCTGAGATTGTGTATGCAATGCTGTTGGGGTGCTCAGATATAGGTTTGCCCTTTGCTTTCTCACCTTGCTAACTGCCAAATCATTCCCATTGTCATGGAGGGGGTAGTACCACGGGCATTTAAATTAGGATCAGTTTGAGTCCCACTAAGCAGCTGATAATCATCTGGAATGGTACACAAAAGGGGCAGAATTCTGGGTCAAACCACAGAAGCTGGAATTACGAATGACATATACAATTATTAGGCATGGAAACAAATACTGAGGATGAAACGTCTGCGCATGTCATTGTGTTATAATATAATACTTTAAGAATTATGTTTTTCAATGTCTGCTTTGTTAAAGCACATGTAAGCAGCATGGAAGCCATTTAATCTTTATCAAAGCAAATAATTATGACTCTTACTCACATTTAACCTCTTGGTTCTCCAGCTTATTCAGTTTTAAAATAAAAGTAATATTCAATGCTATTTACTTAAACTCATTTAATACTAATGGAATAATAATAATAAATCAGCGCAATTACTATTATAAATGATGTTTATAATATCTTTGCAGTAAAGTATAATATCTGCCTAAAATGTAGCAAATGTAGTAATAGTTAAAAACAATAAGACCTCAGAAACAGAATTTGCTAAACATTTCCTTAAAATATATTACCTGGGTTAATTAATTTTCATTTGCTGCTGTTATGGACCGTGATTAGAAATTAGTAAGTATGTATCAGAATTGAGTTCCCCCACTACTTATGCAATATAAATCGAGTTTGTGCACTTTTTTCTATTGGTATTCAAAATGTAATTATTAAGTTAGAAACTTAAAACATTTTTTGAAACTTTATTCAAATGACATTCTATCATCATGAAATTCTCCTGGTTTTGTTATTAGTTGCTAGAAATTAGTTGGCATTGCTACTAAACGTATTTGTTTTATTTTTTTATTCAATTTTATTTGTATTTGTTTACCAGGGTAGAGTACTGATCTCCATAGATCTTTCTCAGACTCTGAATGGTTAAGTGAATTGCTCAGAATCACACACTTAGGCAGTGGAAGTTGGGGGAATCAAACTCTGGACAATTGATTCACAGGAAACAGCTCATTATTGATTTTTGTTTCATCCATTCTTCAAAACAAGGCTTTTCGGTATGCAATTTTCATATTATTTGTGTCAGATTTCCTGTTCTTCTTGGCTTGGGTTATATGATTTATTTATATTCAGGAAAATATATGGCGAATCAATCTTTATTTATTACAGGATGGATTTCTATGCAGAACAAAGCATAAACCAGAAAGTGTTGCAACTACAAGGTTCTTGTAAGCAAATATCCATACTTCTAGCTTAGGTATTTTAATTACTATGGGAATTAAAATATATTTCTTCATCCCAGATATACATAGGCAAGCCTTTGATCATACATATTGAAAATATTGGGATATCATTTCAAGTTTCTAAGGGTTTAGCCAGTTGGGAAGGCATTAGTGACAAAATGATATTTTCTGTTTCCAGGTAAATGAGCAGAAATTAAAAACAGTCCTACCATATAGCTGGAAAACTTCAGACACATATAGGGCAGGTAGAAGGTTTACTCACTTGTCAGCAATGGAGGCATTGAATGCCTACATCAAATAGTGAGTTAGTATGCAGGACATAAACACAAATATTCTACAAGAGCATGTGGTAAGCCGCGATGGTGCAGCAGTAGCATTGTTGCCTCACAGCAAGAGGTTCTCCTGTTTGATTCTCGGCTGGATCGCCTTCTATGTGGAGTCTGCATGTCCTTCTCATGGTCGAGTGGTGTTCAAAAGACATGCGTAGGGTGTGCCTTCATTGAAGGTTGGTCATCGAGCTGGCACCTTGGCACCGTAAAAATCTACTGCCAATCATTAGCGGACTGGAGTTCCACTGTAGCGGCCCCTAACTGGGAAAAGCCGAAAGAAGAAGAGGATTCTACAAGAGCAGATGGACAACACTCTGGTACAGTCATGAATGTTACTATATCTCAGTTGTAGAGTCTAGAGTTCAAGCCTTATAACCAGGTCCTATCTAGATGGTACTTGCATACCACTCAGTCATGTGACTATTATATTCCCAGGAAGATTCAGTTTTCTTCTGTTACCAAAGTTGTACTGATTACATAACTGGTTACTCTGAATTATCTCTTGGTTTTTACTGTGAAGTTTTTGCCACAGAATATTTGTTAAGAATGAACTTGTCTTAGTGGGACTTGAATAGATAAAACTGTATAAATATGAGATGCTGACAGGAATCTAGAGATGCACAGTCAGTAGAAGGCACCTTCCAAAAATTAAAAAAAAAAAAAGATAGTTTGTGCTAGCCAAAGTCTCAGCTCATATGATAAGAAGGAATTAAATAATTTGTAGCTTGTAGAACTGTGACAACCTTTAACTGCATTGCTAGCATAAAGTAACACATTTGTGTAGTTGCCTTTCTAAAAATGTAAAATGTTAGAGTTAGGATACAGAAAATCCAGGTTAAAAAGGAAGAATATGATAAGCAGAGTCTTGTATAATAAAATCAATAAGGAAGGTAGGGGATACCTAGTAAGATGGTATTTATTTAGTCTTCATGGCCAAGAAGGTTCGACTGATCATATAATAATTATTTCATGGCAAAGTTGAAATAAATGATGTATGCTGTTATAGATTCTTCAAGGCATGAGGCACATGCAGTAATTGCACAAACTATTTTGGATAAAAGTGTTTTTTTTTAAGTCTGCTTTTTACTCAGTGTATTTTTATGATGCCTACTTCACTATTTCTACACAAAATTTGTCTTCTGTTTAAAAATAAAATACTACACTTAGAGCAGTCTACTAACTACAGAACCATTTCAAATTTCATTTAGAGTTAGAAATGGACAGATTTTAGTAATAAGAACAAAATATGTGCTAGTGTGTCTACAAAAGTGCCTGTCATTTTATATTAGTACATTTGGAAAGTGCAAAATGCTTTTGTTGTTGTCAAGCGCTGTGCCATTTAATATTAGTAAAGTATCTAATGAGTCCTAAGTTAATATGGTACAAGGTGTGATAATAATTTTTTTAGATAGGTGGCTAATAATTTCTATATACATTGATTTTCTTGAATTAAAATGCTTTGCTTACTGTTAATGTTTCTACTCATTTACGTACTTGCACTGATTCATATGGATAATATCTAATAAAGACTAACTTACCATTATGTGTAAGAGTGTTATGCACCATACAACATTTACTGTCTGCAAAATAGTTTCATTGTAGCCAGTAGAAAAATTAATGACCTGCATATTAATCAGCATTTGATGTGTGTGTGTTTTGTGTGTGTGTGTGTGTGTGTGTGTGTGTGTGTGTGTGTGTGTGTGTGTGTGTGTATATATATATATATATATATATATATATATATATATATATATATATATATTGTGGTTAAGGCTTCTAATCAAGAACAAGAAAACAGTCTACTAATCTTCCTTAGTTTGTGACCACAGCTATGGCAGCTGACTTCATTGCCCTGCAGGGTAAACACAAAAATGCATTCTACTTCCCTTTCCCTGCTTCAAGCTTTATGTTAGCAAAGTATTGTTTTTACTGCCGGAAATTAGTTCTGTTGCATCATGTATGCTGCACTTCACATATGATAATGATAAATTAGATCAACCTTGATTCATAGGGCAAATACACTAAAAATAAAACAATAATCATATAATTTCCTTAAATTAAAAAAAAAGACTAGCTTTCCATATTCTGCATCTTATGTAAGGCTCCAATATAAAGGTGCCAAGCATAAATAGGAGCTATAAGCTGCCTAACACAGATCTTGTAACCCCCCCCCCCCCCCCCAGTGCAAGTCACCATTCTGGTTCTAGATTTAAGGAAACTGCAATGCATTTATCATAACCTAAATACAGTTTAACTGTTTCTGCTTTAAGCAACATTCCATCCTGAGCACTACTTTCAAATCATCATTGCTATTATTCTGGAAGAGTAGTATTGCTTCACAGACTATAGTGGCAGACATTTTTTCTGACAATAATTTTTCAGATTGCAATGCCATTGTCTTTAGTGGACTTCTGAATATACCACTTTTCAAATACTGCTGTGTACTTTATTTTACATGAAGGCATATATTTGCCCTGTAATATAAGCAATTCATTTTCTGTTGTAGGTGTGTTTCTCTTTCTGTCCACACGGTTACATTACAGGGTTCACTGTAAAGCTTTTTAAGATTGTAGATGTTTGGATACGACACAGAAAACAGAATTGTAATATCTGGAACAGTGCTATTACATGATACCTTCTGTTCAAAATTAATATTTCATTGAATTGTCAGTATGTGACAGCAAAATTTCTTTCATCTTGAGCTATTTATATTTGGTACTGAAAATCTCTACAGCAAAACATTAATAATCTTCTTTAATAAAATGTAATATTTGACACATTTATCCTGACATTACACTATCTTGCCACAGATGAATAAATAAACCACTGTAAATCTGTATATATGGAACTTTTACTTGAGAAAAATAAAACAAAAAGGAAATAACATATTTTCTAAATGCCAGTATGACAGACAGCTCAGCTAATACTCTAGTTAAGGTAGAGTGAAAGAGGAGCAGATGCCCGCGACAAGAATGACAATCATTTTGGAAGCCATAGTTGATACTGCAGCTCCTTAAATGAACGTGTTTATTTGGTTGTGTTTTATTCCTCAGTTTTGGGTTGTGGGTACCACTTTATAGCTCTGAGCTGGGTCTATGTCAAAAGATCAAACAGACAGATCATGGAAACCCATATGGTTGAGATCATATGATTGACAATTCAGTTCGTCAAACCGCTTTGGCTGAGACCAAGTTATAGTAGGGATCGAGAAATTTGTCCTTTTCCCCACTGTAGTGTGATCTCAGAGTTGGTATATATACATAATTAGCAGGAGGTGTTGATGGTACAGGAGGGCTTGCCCCCTGCAAAAGTACTGTTTCTTTTGTATGCAGGTGTTGTTTGGGTTTGAATTTTTTTCAAAGGACTGAATTGTCAATCATATGATCGCGATGATCTGTCAGTTCGATCCTTTGACATAGAGATCTCTGAGCCAAGGTTCACATCACAATGTATGACCAGTCTGCAGCCTGCCCTGGTGTCATGGATAAAGCTCAGGCTACAGCACAGGTGATCCAAGTTTGATTCGTGGCTCAGGTGCTTGACAGAGTAAGCAGGGAGGATGAGTGAGCCTATCATGGGAGAAGGAGAGGGCACATGTACAAAGGCATATGCGAGTGGATTGATTTTTCTACCTCACAATACCTCCTGTGGGTGGGCAGTAAAGTCCTGTTGACATCAACCCTTTGAGTAAACAAAGGGAAGTGCAGTGCTCATTGCATGCACTTGTGGGTCATCTCCGGTTGTACATAAAGGGACTAGAGATTGAAAGAGAAGAAAATAGCAAAACACCCTCTTTGCCAGCCTTAATGATGGTCCCCTACCAGCCAACCCTCACCTCCAGTGAATCAGGCCAATTTATTAGCTGAAATGGGGCTGATAGGCAGTCGAGGTCAAAGTAGATAAAACATATATATGGTAAATCAGTATGGTATTAAGTACCCTTCTCCTGTCTGGTGAGTGTTTATTCTCTCAAGCTGCATAAAAAGAAAACAGCATGACAATTACCTTTTGTAAATTATTAACATCTGGAAGTTGAATAGTGCAGTACCTAAGAGACACTACCAAAAGAAATGAACCTTTCTTGTCTGCTTTACATATTCATTTCAATAAGTAAATAATTCATTAAATGGTAACAGTATACTTTCATATCAAAATACATAAGCATGCATGTGTGTGTGTGTGTGTGTGTGTGTGTGTGTGTGTGTGTGTGTGTGTGTGTGCGCGCGCACGTTGTGTGGGCATGTGTGTGTGTGTGTGTGTGTGTGTGTGTGTGTGTGTGTGTGTGTGTGTGTGTGTGTGTGTGTGTGTGCGTGTGTGTCTGTACGCATGCGTGCGTGTGTGTGTGTGTGTGTGTGTGTGTGTGTGTGTGTGTGTGTGTCTGTGTTTGCGTAGAGTTTAAAATGAAATATCTGTGAAGTCACTTGAGGCATTGTTTTTGTGAAAGTTAAAGTTTAATTGCACATCAGCATCAAATGCTTATTTACCAGACTTATGGAATTGCCACATTGAAATACAACCAGCAAGTAAATTTATTGGCAGTTTTCTCATTGTGCTATATCAGTGCTCCCACCCTCTATACATTTCTACCAATGACTGAAAAGCAAAAAACAGAGAAGTTAGAAACAAATGTCCATCATGGAAAGGGACTAGACCAGTTACATACACAAACCCTAGTAAGGTGACTTAATAACCTCACTGACATATGTTTACTATTCTGTGATCTAAAATCTGTACTGCTTTTTAAGCTTCAGCAATACCGAAAGGAATACAGTTCTTTGTCATGATACTACAAAATGTCACTTATTCCTTACATAATGTCAAGACATTAACATAAGTGGCATTCATGGATAAGCATTTCGATTATACAGCACTAAATTACAATAATTTTGTATGGTAAGACAGCTCTTACTTATGCAGATATAAATCAGAGTTTGCATAACACTGGTAGTTAATAAAATGGAGTGCATAAGAAAATAGTGAAGCCCCATTGCTAGAACAAATAATGTTTGGCAGACTTTCTGTGAGGGAGCCATGTTATTAAAGTGTGTGGGACTGCAATGGCTGGCTTCATAGAAAGCAGGCATGAGCACATGAGACGTATGCTCATACAGGTAACAAAGTGTTACATGTGCAGTTGAAGACAGGGAGGGCAGCACAGCAACGTGTCAGGGCACTTAATGATATCACTGAGGAGGAAAGGGAAAGAGAGGGAAGTAAGGAAAAGGAGAGCAGTATAACACATAAGGGAAGCATGTGCAAGAGCTGCAGCAGGGCAGAAGAGCACTTTTGTGTAAGAAAGACTTTTATTTTCATATAAGAAGAGGAAGGCAACTGAGGAAGGTAGAGAAAATTGCTTGTAAGAGGGATAGTGGGAGAAGGGAAGGTTGCAGACATACATATACATACAAACATAAAATGTACACTTAGGCAAAGGTGGTGCTGATGTAAAAGGTGGAGACAGCAGTGACATTCAATGTGAGAGACAAAAGGGATGGTGGCTAGGACAATGAACATGTCATTTACCACACCAGCTCAGGCACCAACCCACACCAGACGTTATTTACTGTTGTAGCTGACATCATGTTAATCTCTGGTTGCCTGAATGTTGGAGCTTGCCAGGTGTGCTGCTCAACCAGTAATGCCAGGAAGTACTCCACAGTCATGAGGTAGGCATCCAGTTTCTGATGCACCTCAGTCATCACTAGCCTATGCAACTGATACTGAGTGAAAACAGAAGACCCCTCTGGGCCACTCCCCTCCTAATTAGTGGCCACAAAGGCCACCAGTGACCACTCCAGATTGCCTTTAGTGCAGTTACTCCATCTCCTCCTGACAGACATGCCTAGTGCCTGCTGGCATCCCAAAACCACAAAACCAGATGCATCAGCTATTGCAAAGGTGACCACTGCTACTTCTTCTCCATCTCTACAGCTGGAATAGGAGGAGTAAAAGAAAACAAAATGTAACTTATTAACACACATACCTGTTAAACTTACTATTGAAGCTGTATAGTGCATTTGTGTTCATGGCATGCATTCT
Organism: Protopterus annectens; assembly: GCF_019279795.1. Lineage (NCBI taxonomy): Eukaryota > Metazoa > Chordata > Ceratodontiformes > Protopteridae > Protopterus > Protopterus annectens. The sequence goes on from NC_056744.1 coordinate 708,169,871, forward strand.
CCACTGCTGTAAGATGCATTATTTCCTCCTATACCATTTATCTATGTTCTCTATCTGCTGCTCTTGTAACTGTAAAGAAAAACTGGAAAAAATACTGCAGTCCTAGACTGCAAAATCCAAAGAAAAAAAGAAACTCTGACTGTCTGTAACTATCCTATCATTCTAACTGGCTAATTAGGTCAGGGTAACACCACAGCAGGTCACTTTAGTAATGTCTGCACTGATCATCAGAAAGAGTCACTCATGCCAGTGATCTTACTCACCATGCCAGGAAATTCATGCTAGGCATCAACCTTGTACTAAGACCCATTGTATTGGTGCTCCTGGAACTACCTGTGGAGAAAGAATAAGAAAATCAGGCACCATGCAGGAGCCTTACTGTACCTAGTGTCTGGAGCAAATATGGTCATTCTGACAGGTACTCTAAAGAATACAAATATTAGGCCTGTGTGCACAGCTGCATGTTTGGAAGCTGTACAACATGGATTGTAACACAGCAAACAGATGCTAGAAAATGGTTATGAAGCAAAGCTCCACTGTGCTGCAATCTTTATAGATACAAGGCATAAGCATGTACTGCACAAACCTGGGAAGAATAGAGACAATCAGGACAGCACAGCCTTTGTGGATAGTGTGGCTGATTATGGTAGAGCTTTAGAAACAGCTGTAATAAATTCATGAATATAACTGCCACACTACGTTGTCTGAATAGGTGAGAGAAAACATAGTGCCAGTATTCTACAAGAGATGGTGTTAATGCAAGCAACTGTTTAATCAGTACTTTACTGTGTTACAACACTGAATAATAAATTGAGTAAAATAGGCATACTGTGGGAAGATAAGACACCTGATAATATAACCATGCACTGTACTGAACACCCATGTTGCATACCATCCATAGGGATCAAGAGATATGTGGATATAGGAATACACCATAATGCAATGACCCTGTATCAGGCTGTGTCTGGAGGGAGAGGTATACCAGTGGCAAAGCGCAGAGGGGGCATGACATGGCATGATGGCTCCCATATATTGGATGACAATGCATTTTGTGGGAGGGGACAAAGTGTGCAATTTTTCAAGGGATCCGGTACACTTTTGCAGGAGTGGATGCCATGATATCAAGCCTGTAACTGAAGTATATACAGGAGCAAGGAGAAGTGCCACAGCACAAATGGAGTGGGCATTTTATGGACTTGAGGAGGCAGCATAGTCATGTAGAACATCCACATATAGCCATGAGCTGACACTGATCAACATGTGAAACTCAAGTATACATGAATGTCATGCACCCATAAAAAAGGCAAAGATAGAAAAGTTCACAGCCAAGGTACTATTGCAGGCCTTCTGCACACATACCACATGTTTTATGACACATGACAACAAGAACAAGCCATTTGGGACAAGGGTTAACAGACATCATACAGGACATCACTGCTTTGCATGCCTATAACTGGATCAGGCTTGGCAAAGGGTAATTGATATGATGCTGCATGCCAAGAATATGGCATAGGTTATTGCCAGGGATATACCCACCACAGGAGGCAGACCACCAACAGAGAAGCTCACAGAAGTGGAGGAGTTCCAGGTGTCCTTCAGTTTAGAAGAGGAGCAGATCCTCATATGCAATGGGGGCTGGATGTGAGAGCTAGGATGGTGATGATGAGTGTCTGCAGAGAATGCCCCAGGTTAATATTAGCTTTTACCAAACCATACTGTAAAGTGTAATGCATGTGTGGCAGGACTTAATTAATAAGAGACTTCTGCATATCTGTCATCTAGGTGCCTCCAGTCCGTAACTATAATGCTCTGCATAACAGCATATGTAGTTGTCAATATGGTATTTACAGATTATGTTATACACTAGTATGCATGCTAGGGAGACTGGGCATTCTGTTTATTGCAATGCTGCCACAAGTATGCTGTTTTTGTTCTATCACAGGTTCTACTGATGAAGGGACCAGTGCAATTTGGACAGCACATGCCTGACTTCATCATGCCAACTGTGGCTGATAATGATGCCAAAATGCACATGGCACAGTCTGATGAGATGGTAGCATTAAAAAAAATACTGATACTAATACTGGATGCCTCCCACACATCTCTCACATATAAAGAGCCTGAGCAAAAAGACACAAAATTCCCAGCCTCATCAGTGTTTGCAGATGACATTTGTAGCTGTGATCTCAACATAAGCAACACATGATTCCACAGCTCAAACAGCATCTTTGAGCTGCACTGGGTCCGACATGCATGTACATCACATAGTTGAGAGGAGTGTTGGTCTATGGTACTGCCGTGAATCCAGATCTGTTCCTGACCAGGGTACAGCACTGGACATTAATCTCTACATGTGCAGATCATTGTCCTGGCACAGACAGCTACAGATCACATTAGTATGGGCATGAAAAGAGTGTGCTATGTGGCCTACAGGATGATGTGCTACACGTGTATGACTTCTAGAATGGCATCAGATGCTCCACAGTAACATGAAATATAGGATTAGGAGCAAGTAGTGCTGGTCTGGTCATTGGTGGCTAATAGAGCACACATTGGTACATTCACATGACACATGGTAGTTACCTCCAAGTCAGCCTATGTTGACCCTTTCTATGTGTGAGGTGTCTGGTCACAAGCAAGGTTTACCTAGATGACAGACCATTCCTGAGAAAGCATCACTCCCAGCTCTGACCACAGAGACCACTACATCTGGCCATGGCTGATCTTATATGACAATACATACTCCTCATGATCCATCACTGGAGGACCTCACCAGGCTTCACACCCTTGCTCTTGTAGCTCCACACCATCACTATCCCTAATAAGCAGATGGTGCACTATGCCTACATGTGCCATCATTCTGTTCATGGGCACTGTACATCCAGTATCTAATACCTGCTCCCATAGTTCTTTGCAATCCTGCCATGACCTTCACTAAGCCCTGAGACTGCAGGCTACCACAGTACACATTGCCAATATTGCAATGGGAGCATGACAGTCCATCGATGGCAATTTCAGTGAATGCAAAGAAACCAAAACCACTTTCAATGAAATATATACAACACAATCCCAGCAATAAACCTCCAAGGTCCTCACCTCCAAACACGAACAAATGAAAAATAGAAAAAACAAGGATGAAGAACTCCACGATGATGCAGCAACAAAACACTTCTTTATTTGTAACAAAAAGAACGGGAAAGATGAGCGCTTTCTCGTACACACTGTACGCTTCTTCAGATCTAAATCATATAAAATGTAGCAGGTCTTATATAATGCTTCCAATTAATCATTTAGTAATTAGTATCCTGATTAGTTAGGCAGAATGTGCAATTAAGCCTTTTACGTAGTGCTTAGCATTCAGCACAAAACAAGAAATATTTCCTGTTGCTGCAAATAGCAGCGTCACATTTACTACTCACATTCTAAAAGCATTTCATTATATAAAATCATAACAAAACATTCAGTTAATATCCCACATTACTCAGATTCATAATTTAGCTCAAAAATAAGTCAAAAATGTATAGCTGAGTTCATAAAATTTTAATCAACTTTAAAAACATCTAAAAAATCATCTAAAAAATCTAAGAGCACTATGTGCTTAAACTAGGTGCATGTGCATAATAGAAATAGGCAAAATAACAACCATAATAACTATTTGTGTATAATAACACTATAGATCTCCAAGAGCTCTATTTGTGTGTGTTCCGTTGCTCAAACCCGTTCACATAGTGCGTCAAACGGTAAAATGGAATATCATTCAGAATTCACTGTTCGTTGTTTTAACATTAATAGCGCTACTGGGAACCTTACTCTAGCGCAGCCTCTATAAGAAGCATCTGGCTCACCAAATCAAACTGTCAGGAGAACCATACTATACGGACTCATTTGATGTTAGAGCCACTAGTTAGGTATAAATATAAATATATATTGTAAATGTATATTAACAGAGCCAACCGCCCTTTAGCTTAGTTAGACGTTTTACATGATATGAACTTATTATATTTTTATTTTTATTATTTCTCATATTGATTTAAAGGTGCCTATATAAAAAACCCAAAAAGCATATTGTAAATGAAATCTAAAAATAATGGAGTATTCTGTTTCCAAAAACATATAAATAATATATATAAACACATAACTAACCAAGGCTAGCTATCCATAAAGCGTTATTATATGGATCATTTAATGTTTAATATATAATATTTATTATTTGTTTAACTATCTATTACTTAATTAAATCTTATTCAACCATAAATAAAACTGATATGTATTTCTTTGATGAACTAATATACAAAATATTATATCTTGAGGATGGTTCCAACTATAAACAACCCCAATGCTAGGTATATTGTACCTAAAAGTATTAAATTTCTTAAGTGTTAAAAAGAAAAACTAATCCATTATGTGGTACATAAGGGTGAACATATGAACATGATGCATAGATACCTAAACAATATATATATGATAATTTATATAAAAAATGTATATATATATACAACTAAAATCAAAAATGCTATTAATATTACTTAAACTAGTAATAAAAGTTCATATCTTATCATCTAAACACATCCTTGTTCTTCATAGGACATAAGAATATATACCTCATTGTCAAAAGTTTTGAAGCATAACTTAATACCACTCTAAATGTAAATAGGTTCAGTAAAGGGGTGCCTAGAAAAAATGACTATGAACTGAACTAGGTGAAAATCCCACTAAGGTGTTTTCACTAGGAACTTTCCAAATATCATTAATATGTGAAAGAGAGAACCTTCTGTTATTTCAGACTTCTTTTCTTTAGGACTGATCTAACACTAACATACTGGTTAAGACCTGGAGTGTGGTGCGCTTCAAATTTTAGGATCCATTGTAACTCTCTACTTTCAAGATCATTAAAGGTGTCACCTTCCCTATCATTAGGATGTACCAGCTGCAGTGTCCTAAAATTAAACCTATGTTCTGTGTTGTTTAGAATATGCTTGCTTAGGGCACTTTTTGGATCTTTCTTTTTGATATCATGAATATGGTTATAAATACGCTCCTTTAAGGACCTTGTGGTCATCCCAATGTAAAATGCATCACAGTTCATACAATTGGCTAAATAAATTAAATTTGAGCTGATGCAGGTTGATCTGAACCTGGGTTCAAATTTAATGTTAAGTTTAGGGTGTATAAACTCTATCTCTTCTGAGATGTATATGCACATATTGCATCGATTGCAAGGAAAGGTGCCTGTTTTTAGCCAGTGAGATGATTCCCCTTCTAGATTTTTCTGTAACTTAGCAGTAGTCCTATTCATCTCTCTTTCTAGTTTCTCAATACACAGTAATCTTTTAAGATTCTTGCTGTTGGTATACAGAAACCTAGGTTTTATTCCTACCATATCCCTTATTTCACTATTGGTAAGTAATATACTCCAGTTTTTGCGAATAATATTGGTAATATTACTATTGTCACTAGTATATCTAGTCAGAAAGGGTATAATTTCCTTAAACGACTTAGATAAATTATAAGTCTTATAATATGTCTTTCTAGATACAAAGGGGGTGGGGGTACTCACTATTAGTGATTTAACCTGTTGAATTAATTGTTCATTGTAGTTCCTTTCTATGAACATGTCATTTAATTTTTCTATTTGTTCAATTCTGTCTTCTTGTTTGTTACATAGTTTATTGACCCTCAAATATTGGCTTTTAACAATGTTCAAAAATATATGCCTGGGATGCATGCTGGTGAATTCTAGTAAAGTATTCTTCCAGCACGATTTCCTATAGATGGTGTGACCTAATTTCCCGTGTTCATCCTTGGTAATGGTCACATCTAAAAAGTTTACTTTGTTTATAGAATATTCAAATGTAAATTTAAAAAAGGATGTTGTACTTTCTAGGTCCTCCACCATGTTCAGAAACTCTTGTAGAGTCCCATTCCAAAAAATTAGTATGTCGTCTACGAACCTTTTATATAGAAGTATCTTATCAAAATAAGTGTGTTTAAATAAATGCATGCATTCCCAGTAATAGACGACAAGATTTGCATAGCTGTTTGCACAGGGGGTGCCCATGGCCACCCCCCATTGTTGCAAGTATAACTTCTTGTCATACATAAAAACATTGTTGTTCAATACAAGATCTAAGATGGCATTCAATAAAATTTTGTCATCATTACTATAGCAGTCATAATTGTGTAGAATATACCTAATAGCTTCAGAACCATATCCATTAGGAATGGATGTAAAGAGGTTTCTCATGTCCATAGTGATAAGGATAGTATTTTCAGAAATACCATCTTTAAGGTTATCTAAGACCTCTAATAATTGATAAGTGTCTTTCAGAATCGAGCCAATTTTATCAATAATGGGTCTGAGCTTCCGCTCAACAAAAACCGACATTGTCTCAGTGACCCACCCTTCCCCTACCACTATAGGTCTTAGAGGTGGTGGGATTATCCCTTTGTGTATCTTCGGTAATCCTTTTATATAGGGAGTCTTTGGTTGTTCTATCAAAAAATATTGATATAGATCTTGATCTAACTGCCTGCACATCAAGAAGTCATAGAGTTCCTGATGCACAGAAAAAATAATTTTGGTTAGGTCTCTGGCACAGATCTCTTTATATGTGTCCGTCTCTCTAAGCATTGTAAGCATAGATGTATTATATGTAGCATGATCTAGGATTACCACTCCACCCCCTTTGTCTGCAGGTCTAATGACTATTTCTCTGTCCTGCTGTAATGCATAAAGAGCTTCCCATTCAGTATGAGACAAATTAGTGTATAGATTCGCTTTCCTTGTAGTATTGAAATAACTATAAAAATCTATTTCACAGGCTTTGATAAAGCATTCAGTGACAGGTGTTAATGTGGGTGTAAAAGTGCTTTTCTTTCTGAATCCCTTAATACCTTCTTGATTAACGACACCACACTGTGTTTTGTTTTTAAACATACATTTTAAGTTAACTTTACGAGTAAATAGCCGCAGGTCAGTAAGAACTTCACTTATATTACTAACCTGGGCTGGGATAAAGGATAAGCCCTTATTCAGTAGGTTATAGTCAGTCTCTGTAAGAGTCCGTTTTGACAAATTGAACACTAAGTCCGTTGTTCTCTTTTCCGATTTCTGTTGTTCGATGCCATCTCTTCCCCTGAAAACTTCCTCTTGGTGCGGCCTCTGCTTCTTGACCTGCTTTGAAAATTCCGCCGAAACTTTAGCGGAAGAGGTAAAAAACCTTCAATATTACCATGTTTAACTTTCGGTTTGGCGGCTCGCAGATTTTCATCTTGTTGAACCAAGGCTTGTTGATTACAAGGAGGGGTGTCTCTAATGATGTTATTTTGCATATGCGTCAAGGAAGGAGACGCCGAAGGTAATGTGGTAGTAACAGCTGATTCCCTTAAGGTGGAACTTACATTCGTCACCGCTGAAGCATAGCTCTGGTTTAAAGAAAGTCCTTGACCAGAGTTCATATCTATAGAAACAGCATGTTCATTATCCCGAGTTTCATTATATCTTGGCCAAGAGAATACATTGTTGTTAGCAAAGTCAGTGTGATCCCTGTGAAGTTTACGCGTTTTTAACTGCTGTAGCTTGTCACCATATGCAAAAAGTTGACTAAACATATTGTCCAATCTCTGCTGAAAACTTTCCTCCTTAAAAGTAGTTGAAATGTCTTTGCTTAGGGATTCAGCTTGTGAATGAAGATCCTTCTCTATAGGTAGGAAATGCTCAATCAATAATTTTATATAGCTGAACCCCAAGTCAAGATTTAATTGTTGCCATTTCCGAAGTAGCTCGGGGTGAGTTTCACCGTATGAGGGCATTACTAACACTCTCATACCTCTAGGGATCAGTTTAAAGTGAAGACATGCTTCCAAGTGGCGTCTCTGCCAGGTTAGTCTGTATAGTTTATATAGTGTGTTCTCAAGTTCACGAAACATAATATTGAAATTCTTCATTTTATCAATATTACCTTTATCCATGTTAGGTGTAGTAGCCGTGTGTTCCATGCTGATGACCTTCACTAAGCCCTGAGACTGCAGGCTACCACAGTACACATTGCCAATATTGCAATGGGAGCATGACAGTCCATCGATGGCAATTTCAGTGAATGCAAAGAAACCAAAACCACTTTCAATGAAAGTGGAGATTGCCTTGTTCTTCACTGTTGTGTAACCTCAGAGTAGTATATATAATATCAGGGGGGTGTGGGAGGTGTTCCTGCACATGAAAGGCTGCAGGAAGGCTTTACACCCTGCAAAAAAAAAAATGTTTCAGTATTTGCTGAAGGAAGTTTCATCAAATTAGTTTCTGTTTATTTGCATTTGTCGAAACTCCCTTTGATAGGTTGACATGAATCCATTTGCAACATAGCAGTTTCACCCTGCCTCTCATAGTTGTGATTACTGACTCCCCACTAATTGCTACCAGACTGTATGGTTACCACATCTGCCTCCAATGAGGCTGGCCATATGACAGGATTGCTGTCACTTGTCACATTCCCTCTTACTTGTGCAAATGGTGATGATTGTACCTTGTCCGCTGCCCAAATTGAGTGGGTTAAATAATTTGCTTTGCACATTGTGGCAAATCCAGCCACAGTGTTGCATAATCATGGTCCAGTTTTGGCAAAAGCCTTCATCAGTGCCTTAACAATTCTAAAGAAAAACACCAGTTTGCTTTTGGTCATGTAATATTGTTATCTAGTATGACAATATAAAAATATCAAAATTATTATCATTGAAGTTGTGTGCTGGCCATTGTTTTTGGTTTGAGACTTGAAGTGGTTTGGCCCTGCACCAGTGCCGTGCTTGCGGAGCATCATTTCGTGTTTGGCTTTGGAATAAATTAGTGCGCCACTGGATGCATCTATGCAGTGGTAGTGTCTCTTAGGTTGAGCAAGCAACATTCTACAATGTTCCATGTCTCTGTATGCTCAATATTGTATGCCATCATTGCCATGGTCTGGGAGTTACAAACTTGAGTCATCATCCGTGATTCCAGCACAAACCCAGCATCTTCTGAAACATATGATGATTACACCATTATATATGTCCTGCTATCCAGTAGCATGGTGACTGTATTTAGTGAACTCTTTGCCTGTCTACATAGAAAATTACTGATTAGATGACCCTGAGGAATGTCACCCTTCATGACATCTGGTACAGGTTGGATGTTTGCCAGATATGAGAACTGTGGGAAGTGCCTGGGTGGCCACGGATATATTATGGGACATAACTTGTGATCATTGCAAACCACCTGGAAGTTGATGGAGTAGAAACACTTATGGTTTATATATCTGACACTCTATTGGACCAGGTTTGGCCTTGATGACAATGTGTATGTAATCAGTAGTTCCCAAAACTTTAGAGAAATGGGTTATGATATTGTAGAATACCCACATTGTGGTGGCTCTCTCTCATGCAGTCCTTTGGAACCACATGTACACTTCTACATTCTGTATTATTATGTGAAAGAAATTCCATTGAATTTGCAAGACTGATGACTATGAAACTGCCAGTGTGTCCCCTTAGGTTATTGAAAGGTCTGTGTAGCTAGGCTAGCTAAAACTTCACATATCTTGTTAGCCACTGGGGAGGTAGTCCACGCATCCACCTTGATTCTGCATGAGAGTGATACAATTTGACAAGCTCTCATATGATATACCAGTCCACAATCTGCTGATTATCTAAATGGTGGCATGTTATATGCTGTCTGCATCATCTGCATTGCTGTTTAGGGCTGCATCATGTCATGTTGTGGGCATTGGCTATGAGACCAGACAATAATACATGCTGGAGTTCAGAAAAGGTAATTGGCATGGCAGTGCAGTATGCACCTGCTTTAAACATTTATGAATCACTCCAACATATTGGATGGCATTATTTGCATATCTGATGTGCTTCATTTGCATACCTTATATATTCTGCACTATTTTTCCAGTAATGCAACCTCACTATTTGTGTCTGTGAATTACATTCAACCTGTGAGCAATCTTTATTCATTCTAGTTTGCTCAGCACAAAGCATTGTGTATAAATACTGGCCAGTACTAAAGGCATATGCCTCATGCAGAAATAGGAGCATTACACAAGCATATAAAATGTTCTTTCAGGTCCATCACAACCAATGAACCATATGAAAACAAATTCACTATTAGCTCCTTCTATTTTTCTAGCTGCACTGAACAGACCAGTAGCAGACTTTGCTATTTCTCAATTTTTCTAGCTCCCATACATCTGTCCATTTTACTTTGACTGGATCCTCTCTCTGTGGCTCTACAACTGAGCCAATGAAAAAGTGCAAATCAGAGTTATCAAAGGTCAAATATATAAACGATGATAGAAGCACTAAAAGTGATGCTAAAATCAAAAGGCAGGTTGAGAAGTTGTTCAAGTAAGACAACATCACATGCAGACACATCACAGAGTAACAGTTAAGATAGCGGTGCATGATGGACGAGCAGGGTTTAGGGAGAGAACTGAGCACAGGTATGGTATGTTAGTGGGGCAAGTAGAAAGACTGACTTAAATGTGAAGGATGAATCAGCTAAGTAGGTCACTTGCTTCTTGTGCTGCAAGTACTGGTGTGGATATGGTGCTTCTTCTCAGCTGAAGTCCAATATTGAGACGGTTTATAAAAGAAATACGGATATACACAAAGCTGTGGGAGTTATCATAAACTACATTATCTGTACAAATATGATAGTACAAGTACTGGTGTTATTAGTGTTAATGGATCAGCAGATAGTGTACTTACCATAAATAAAGACAAGATCAGAATTCTGCCAGGTCTGGTCCTGCACAAGGTGTCTAGTGCTGACCCTATGGCTCAGCTTCAAAAGAAAGGACTGCCTAACTGCTGAAGTGCAGTCATTTAGATGAGTTGACAAACTATGCTGCAATCTAAATAAGCTGTTGGTAACTTTGATGGATATTAGGTATCCCATGGTTCTTAATGAAAAAAGAATATGGGTACAGGCCTACATTCCTGGTGAACCAATCTCAAGCAATGAAACTACACACTCCTCCCATTACTTCCTCATTTTACAGAAGACTTGCTGCTTTAAAGAACCCTACAAAGTGTCATTCAATAGGCTCCTCCTTCTCTTTTGGTGATAATACCTGCAGGCTTTCATAGTAACACCCAACACAATATCCTGCACCAGGGACTGGATGTTGTTTAACACATCAACACAAGGAGTTGCCAACATATATCCCAGCTTCATTGCTCTAGAATTCTGGACATAGACAAAATAAAGGTAGGGGTCAAAAGCCCAGTTCAGGCGCAATTTTTAAGTATTACTATAATTCACTTAAAAAAGTTAACTGAGAGCAAGTTATTCAACAGCATGCATTTTTTAAACAATAAAAAATAAGAAACTCTAATGGATGGCTTATTGACTTACTGTAATTCTCATTGACTTACCAGAAATAAAATGTTAAGCGAGACAAGGCAAAAAATACGAGGTAAAGTAAGGGATGTTCTACAAAAATCAGGAAAGTTGAAAGGTACGTTTGCCATTGCATCCTCGTTATTGTTTAAAGCAGTATATTTAATAGCCGTCTGTGAAAGTTGGACGGACTGCACATAAAACTTGATACAGCATAGTCAGAACATCTTGAATGGATACCCTGCATGCCCCTATAAGGCAGACAAGTTATGCCATAATCTTTCAAGCCCACTACACTTTAATTACAATTATAGTGTTTCTTGCTATTCAAAGCACTGGGGAGAAGTTCATAATCATTTCTGAAGCATTTGTATTAAACATTTCCCTCTAATAAAAATGCCCATCAGACTATCACGTCACCTCTCCCAACCTATTGTAGAGGAGTCGTAAAAATCCTGCAACTGATTTATCATATGACTATCCATCCAGAAGAGTAGCTTTCCCTCACTGATGCGAGAACCTCCTCCACACTTTCCAAGGTTACAGTTACTTGCCCATGTGTTTCTAGTTACTGTCCCCCTCAACATTCCAATCAAGAGAAATCTGTGATTTGTAACATACAAAATGAACCAAGGGAATTCCTCATATGCTTGGGTATAAACACCATTCACAAATATAAAACTTGCAAAAAGACAATCAGGTTTACTGACTTCTTTCTACCTCATGACACAAAAAGCTAAACTATGCCTCAAATTAAGGAGATGAAATGGTTACTCCAGAAAGTCATCACTAACACTGATTTTTCTGTATAAGCAGAGAAAGTATTGTGGTATCACAAACGCTCATTTTTAAAGACATCATTCCTTGCTCTAAAGTCCCAACCCAGAAAAATTACTTAACTGAGCTTATCCTAAAGATATCCATCGCAGAAAAATAATATTCAGTGCCATAAAAATACTAAGCATGAATTTTATTAGCACAAAAACCTAGTAGACTCCATGGAGACTCAGCCTACAAGGCCAAAAAACCAATCCAAAGTGCTATACAAAACTTTTCAGAAAGTTTACAGACTTTTAGTAAATCTTGAAAATAAAATCTTAGCTTTGGAGGTTAAAACAGACTTATTAGGAGTCAAGAAATAACATCATTATTCGTGGTTTACCTGAATCTTATGACACAAAAAAAATGTTATGTGACTAAAAATATCTTTGAAACACTGTTAAATTGTGAAGCTTCTTCAAAATCTATAATTGTAGAGAGAGCACAGAGCACTCCGTACAAAGCAAGATTCTTCCACACCAAGGTTAATTTATACTAAGTTACTAAACTTTCAAGACACTTTCCAGATCCTAGAAACTGCTAAAACAAAGAAACAATTCATATGGAAGTCTCACAAACTATCATTTTCCCAAGATCTTCCTGCACAGATCAAATTAAATAGACAAAAACTAGCCCCCTATTGTGCTGACTTGATAAAAGAGGGATTAGATTTCGAATGGCATATCCTAATACCTTGTCTTTCACAGCTAATGACAAAAGATTTGTATGTTCAGATCCTAAAGATGCAAAAGACATTTTCTTAAAACATTTAAAAAGCTTCCTGACACTGTATCTTAATATTCTACTGTTAAAGAACTACAATAAGGTTTGATCTTTTCTTTTCTTTAATCTGACAGTATTTGTGTTACATGATTTGTAATTCTGGTGTGACATAATTATATTACCTTAAGAACTTGTCATGTAATTTACACATGATGGATTTGGTGTGACAGTGTGCAGTGACAGGATATATGCTTGTTAGATTTGTGTGGATTAATAGAAGCATTTAAATTCCTGTATTTACTTTTTCTCTTTCTCTCACATAGGCTTGCTGTGTAAATAGATAATATGTTAATTTTACTACAAGCTTTGGAGTTACAGCCTTCTGTGTAAGCTAAATGATTTTTGGAGGAAAAACATTCCATCTCAACATTCTAGCAAGAAAATCTTCCCCTCAGAGTTCCAGCTGATGCTCTGCATGAACATGCACACTACAGTCTCTCTGAGATGGATGGTGATGTCATCATTTGTGAGGAAAGAAGGACAGTTTCAAATACACAAGTCTGCTTGTTTTCAACAAGTATTCAATAGCACTAACTTTTTAATAGATCTGGCTATTATTTAAAGTGTTTTCTCTTCATAAATGAAGGTTGCTTTTAAATTTAAACAGATTCATGTCACACAATATATTCAGTGACTTTTAGTGTGTCTGCATGACTTCAAAGCAAGCTGCTACTTTCATAAAGCAGAGTGAAAATGTTTCTGGAAACAAATGAACAGGTTAGTTTTATATATTAAAATTCTAAAGGATGTGTAAAGAAATGAACATATTTTCCTATTCAGAATATGTTTCATACAATATTTTATATTATACTGAAGTGTTTAATTTGACAAATGTTACAAAGTATACCTGTTCATATGAAAGTTTCATGTTCTTTCTATTCTCTGCTCTCTCTCTTCTCAGAGGCTGGATGTGATATTTATGATTAGTAGTTTATGTTTAAGAAAGCCTTTACTTATTTGAAAGGTTTGAAATAACTATCTTTAATATGATTAGCTGAATCTACATGTATATATTTAAGCCCTTAGATTTACTGCATTTAGCTTGCTTGTTTCTGTTTTAATTAGATGTTCAAAATGTTTACTTTAAAAGCCTTGTCTTTTCATGCTGTTTTGTTATGTTACATCTATAGCTTAGAAGAATAGTATGGCTACATAACCTAACAGAGTCATTAGTAAAATATTCAAAAGTAGATTTAAAATTATATGTATGCACATTGTTGTACATTCAGTCCAATATATATGATGCTGTTTAAGTTACTATTTAATAATATAATTATACTTTATTCATGTATATTAACTAGTGTTAAAACCTTACAGCTTATAATATTTCATTTTGAATAGTTCATGTACTATTATTATCTAGTTAATAGATGCATCTCCAGACTGAATTGTTTTTCATTTTGAGATATGGTTGCTTGGTAGTTGTTTTTGCTTTATTTGAACTATAACTAAATACTCATTCTACAGGTATTAGTGCTTTTATCATACTAATGGTCATGTTGATTAATGAAATTATTACTAAAGTACTAAAGAAGGTTCAGTAGATAGTGCATGACTATTATCTTTAGTTCAGTAATGCTATGCTTATTTACTTATATTATAATGTTACCAGTTGGTTTTGTTATACTTATATACGTTATCTTACATATCTTTCAGTTTTAATTGTATTACTTCTTATGATAGAGTGTTCTAGTTAAGCAGAGTGTGATTTATTTATTATTTACTTGTTTCTCTTTCTCTTGAAATACTTGAGGAAATACATTTAATCACTATAAATTTCAATTTAAGGATAGGAGCTTTAGATTAGTATTAGAAGTAGGGATTAAGTATGTTGGACGTCTTGAAATTAGTTAATTTTGTATATATTTTTAGTAGTATTACTCGGACTTTATGTTATGTTAGGCTTCCTTTGAGTAATTTGTATTCTAACTCGAGGTTATTATTATCTATAGTTACAATGTTTTTTTCATGTTCTTCTGCTCTTCCTTTATCACAGGGGGATTGGTGGGTAGGCACTAGGGTTAGGATAAAGGTTATTATTATACATTTCATGGTTCTTAAAAAAACTTTTTTTTTTTTTTCAACAAATGTTATTTGATGACTTGCTTGAATACTTAAAGACTGTTTTTTCTTTTATTTTTTTCTTCTTCTTTTTAATGTTGTGTTGGATTTGCACCTTGAGTTCACTTTTATAGCATCAATAATGATTATACTTGTAGAATATGCCTGTTGACATAATTTTAGATTCTTGGAATGTTAGAGGCATTCAAGATAAAGCGAAAAAGTCACTATTATTTCATATGATCTTTAAATCACAGGCTAACATTTGTTTTATTCAAGAGACCCATATTTCACGTATTGATTGGAATAAAGAGTTAAAAAAATGGATCAAAAAGATTATAGCTTCAGGTGACTCATCTAACTCCAGAGGTGTAGCTATAATCATTAAACAAAAATTCATTGGGAATATTATTGATGAGAAATTTGATGATGAGGGAGGTGGTGCTTATTTACGCTTCTATTGCTGGTTTGGACAAACCCTTATTAATTTTAAATCTATATGGCCCATGTAATTCACAACATTTGTTCATTTTAAAATTTACAATATTCTTGCATCCTATAAGGATCATCATATTATAGTGGGTGGTGACTGGAATGCAGTTATAAACCCTGTAATTGATCGTTCCCGCTCTACTGTCACCTATAATCTTCAATCTACTCTGGCTATAAATGATTTGATGACAGAATATAATTTAATAGATCCCCTCCGCACTGTTAAAAATATAAACAAGAATGATATATATACTTATTATTCTAAGTGCTATCATTCGTGGTCCAGATTAGACTTCTTTCTAATTTCAGATTATATTTCAAAATATATTGTGGACTTTACTACAGTACCCAGATTCTTTTCGGATCACTCAAGAATTTCACTAAAATTGAACATAAAACCCAATATCAAAAATAAAACTATGTTTAATAAGTGGACCTTAAATAATAACTTATTGTCAAATGAAGATATTTGCAAACAAGCTTCAGAAATCCTAAATGAAATGGTGAATAGTCTTGAATCATCAGACATTCCTTATGACATACAATGGGCTGAATGTAAAGCAAGATTAAGAGGTTTATTTATTAGTAAAGCTGCTTTTTTTAAAAAACAATACTTTAAGAAAGAGGAATTCTTAAAATCAAGAATTTCTTCATTGGAAAATCATCTTAGTCTGAACTATGATGCTACTTTAGAAAAACAAATTTTTGATTGTCAGAAAGATTTAATTCTGCTTCACCAAAATAACCTCTCCTTAGCTGAACAAAAGCTACTTGCTTCATATTCAGAGTGGGCCCAGGTTCCATCTAAATTGTTAGCGAGAATTATTAAAGTTAACTTCAGAAATCCAAATATTACATCTTTATCTTATAATAACAGATTATATAATACTGATGAAGAGATTATTCAACTTTTCACCTCTTTTTACACTGAGTTATATTCAGGTTCTTCTAATTCTGTTAAAGATAATCACTCAAAACTCTTTTTAGACTCTTTGCAGTTCCCTAAACTTAATGATAATCAGCAAAAACTACTTTCTACCCTATATCGGTACAAGAAATCTCGGATTCAATAGATAATCTTAAATTGGGTAAATCTCCGGGACCTGATGGTTTTACTCCAGAATTTTTCAAAACTTTCAAATTGATAGTTCTTCCCTTTCTATTTAAAGTTTACAATCATATAAGAGTTAATGATATCTCAGATATTCATTGGAACACATCCAAAACCATTCTAATTCTAAAAAATAATAAAGATAAATCTGACCCAGTAAATTATAGACCCATTTCTTTAATTAACATGGATATTAAGATTCTGTCATCTATTCTAGCTAACAGATTGAAATGGATTTTACCCTCAATTATCTCGTCAGATCAATCAGGTTTTATGTCTCAGAGACATGCTTGGGATAATACTCTATCTTTAGAGACTATACTTCATCTCATTAAGAAAAATCCAAACCCTATATATGCTTTGATTATAGATGCATCAAATGCCTTTGACAGAGTATGTTGGAACTTTCTATTTCAAACTATGTTATGTTTTAATATTCCCTTATTCTTTATAAATTTTTTAAAAGTTTTATACAAGAATATGTTTACTAGACTATACATTAATGGTCAATTTTCTGCTCCGATAAAGATCACTAAAGGAACACGACAGGGTTGTCCATTGTCCCCTTTTCTTTTCAACATTTACTTAGAACCTTTGCTATTGTTTATTACTCAAAATACTTTTCATAACATCCCTAGAATTCTTAATACTAATATTCATTTCTCTGCTTTTGCGGATGATTTAGTAATCTACTTTCAAACTCCATTATCTGATTACAGAAAGATAATGAATTCTATTGATTATTTTTCTTTCGTTTCCAACTATCTTTTAAATTCTACAAAAACTCATATTTTTCCCTTAAATCATTTAGCACACAAAACTTTCTTGTTTCCAGACGATCATTTTCAGTTTACTTATAATATAAAATATTTAGGAATCAATTTAGAACACAATAATAAATCTTCCTTTCAAAATAATATTAATAAATTATGGAACTCTATATTGTCTGATATGGACAGATGGAAGCATCTAAACCTTCCATTTCTTTCAAGGGTGGCCATTATTAAAATGAATATTCTGCCTAAATTTCTTTACCAATTCTCATCATCTGATCAGATAATTTCAAAAATTTTTTTTGAGTCTGTAAATAAAGCTTTGGCAAAATTCATATGGTTCCCTAAATCTGTTAGAATTTCCTATTCTAGATTGGCATTTTCGAAGGACAAGGGAGGTTTGGGTTTACCTAATCTTTATCTCTATTATTTGATTGTCTCATCCAATAAACTTCTTACTATCTCTAAATTCAATAACACTTCTTATCCAAATCACTCTTTATGGATAAAATTATGGTATAATTATGTCATTTCTAATAATTTAAATCCTGAAGCTATTCCCTTTATCTCTCTGGATAGTTTATTTATTAAAAATATATCTACAGTATTTAAACAAAAGATTAGAGATTTCCAAACCTTACTCAAAATATGTAAACTAGAAAAGATCTCGCACCATGTTCAGCCAATTCATCTAAACCCAAATATATTATTGGACAATAAACTTTTGAACTTAACAAACTATCCTTTAATTAAAAATCTAAAAGTAGGAGATGTTTTGAAATATCTTGATTTGCCTTTATCTGACTGGCGTAAGTTATTGAAAGTAAACTGGAATTACTCACCAATTCTTACACAACTAAGAGCAATAATTAAAAACAAATTTGTATCTCTGGTCCCCATAGACTCACAATTGAAAAACCTTAACACGATTATTAAAATACTTTCATCATCTGAGAAAATGCTCTCAAACTCATATAAATTAATTAATTCTTTAATGATGGACCACAACTGTCTTTTATCTAATGTTTGGTTGAATTATAATTCCCAATTGTCAGAATCTCAGAAAGTCCTGGCTATTAGACACACTAAGGAATTTATCCCTTTTAAAAATTAGCATACACACAATTAATGATTAATAATGATGCCTACTTTACCCCAATCAAATTAAACAAATTTAACCCAAATAAGTCCCCTTCGTGTTCATGCTGTTCTCATCCCCAAGCAGACCTCCTTCATATTCTATGGTATTGTCATTTTTCTCACAGATTGTGGACATCTTTGAAAGTCAGACTGCAGAAAATGGGATATCAAAAATCCACGTTGACGTGGGAATTTGCTATTCTGCATATTCCATTGATTCATCTTTCAAAAGTTGATATTCATGTTATCATTTTTATTTGCTCATTACTAAAACTTTATATAATACAAAATTGGATTGATCGTTCTAAATTAAAATGGGTTACTTTCCAGAAAATGGCTTTTAAATTTATTGATGCTCAAAGATACTTAGGTGGAAGTCCAAAAAAAAAGCTATTAGAAAGGTTGTGTTAGAAAAGGTTCTAAACATATTAAATAGTTAATGTTAAATATTTTTTTTTTTTCTCTCAGGTTGCCTAACTTGTATATAGTGTACATATGGTGTATGTTTCATTTCTAAATAACTTATCAAAATCTCATGAAGGTTGTTATCACTAGATGAATTGTTATATGTTCATTTATGCCTTCTTGTTATGTATAATCTTTTAATTGTCTTGCTATTCATATAATTAATAAAAAAATTTTTGAGAAAAAAAAAAAGACTGTTAAACTGTCCATGTAACTAAACATACTGGAACACCTAATTTACAAGAGCAGAAAGACAAGAACTTTATTTAACTAAACATATGTGAAAAAATAATTCCCAAGACCTGAAAGACCCAGACTTCAAGTTTCACATTATTAAAGTATCCAAATAAGGGTTTGATATCCGGTACAAAGAAATGCAGATGGAGTCTTTACTCCATCCATTTAGGCCAACCCAGAAAAAGTAACTTTTGCAGAGAGGCCTGAAAAATCAATTACTTCTGACAGGAAACCCTGAATCCTTATAAATGACCAAAACTAGTTAAAATGCACAGGTAGAAAACTATGTTGAAGCGCCAGTGCTGCTATCCACATGCCAGAATAACTTGAAGAGGAAAGAAAGAAATTACCCTGTACAAAACTAACAACATCGCATAAACACTCTTCAATGGTCAGTCAGAAAAATGTAGAGGGCTCAAAAGCCTTTCCATAGCTGTATTGCAACATCAAACTATTGAATTCATTAAAACTTTATAATTCACATTCAGAAAGACAAAATTATTCTATTTATTGGATTCTTACCTGTCTCAAGAAACTATTCTAGATTGGATTCTCACCAATCAACCAACTCAGCCCTATAAATTTGAGACACTACCTCACTGTCTCAGTAACCATCAACCTACTTTTTTTCTAAGACACCACTTGAAACCCACTAAGATCTCTACCCTTCAGCATATACACTATACAAAAAACTTCAAAGTCCAGGATTTCATTACTGCTTTAAATAGCTACAACCAGTTACCTCTACTACATCTAACTCTACACAAAACAGTGGATTCCTTTAACTCTACTTTCCTAAACATACTAAACCAGCTTGCCCCTACTAGAATTATAAGAAGAAAGTCCAGTTATGCTCCCTGGCTAACGAAGACTACCCAGCAACTTGTAAAACAGAGAGACAAAGCTTGGGAAACTTGGCAACAAAACAAAAGTTGCCTAAACAGGAAAAAATTCCAAGAGCTAAGAAATAAATTTAAAAAACAAATAAGAATTGATAAACGTAACCACTACTCTGATATACAAACCAAACACAAATCTGATCAAAAAAAATTCTGGGTTGCCATAAATAAAATTCTTCAGCCTGGGAAAACTTCCACCCCACCTCCTAATATTGACAACTCCAATTCAGACATCGCTACACAATTTAATGAATACTTTACTAACTCTAATCATAAACTGGTTAATTCCACCTCCCCTTCTACTCATGATTTCTGCTAAACACCTACCCATGACCAAAAAGGTTTTTCTCTACATCCAATATCAACTACTACTATTTATAAACATCTAATAAAACTAAAACCTACAGCTCTTGCAGCTGATGAACTCCCAGGTGAATACCTTAGAATTGCTGCTAAGGCAATCTCTTATCCTATATCTATACTAATTAACAGGTCCATACTCAAACAATATATTCCATCCCTTTGGAAAATCTTCTATATCATACATATTCATAAAGGTGGCAACTCTACTGAATTTTCTAGCTACTGTCCTATTGCTATTCTATCCACCCTCTCTAAAATTCTTGAGAAATGTGTCCATTCCCAAACACTTCACTACTTATTAACAAATAATCTCCTTTCTGAAACACAACATGGTTTCCAATTCCATGCACACCATAGTACTACTACTGCTCTTATTAGCTTCTGTAATGCCCTAAATCAATAATGTAATTTAGAGAATCTTGTCTCTTCCATTTTCTTAGATTTACCCAAAGCCGTTGACTCAGTTTCCCATTCCAAACTTCTTATTGCACTCTCAGACCTGAAATTGCATTGCTCAACACTATATTGGTTTAAAGGTTATATTTCAAACCATCAGCAGGCTGTAAAATTGGAAAACAACCTTTCCCCTCTTCTCCCCATGAACTTGTGTCCCTCAAGGATCTATACTAGGACCCCTGCTCTTCTCTATATTCACTAATAACCTAAACAAAGCTGCACTCCATGCCAAACTAATCCAATATGCTGATTATTCTACCCTAATATGCTTTGCCCCAACACTGCAATAATTATAGCTAATTACCCAACAATCCTTCTCTGAAACAGAAAAATGGCTTTCCAACTCTCAACTTATTCTTAACCCTAAAAAAACTCTGATACTGTTGTTCCACCCCTCTAAGGCTACTGACTCAATTCCATCTTTTCAAATTACTTCTTGTGACAATAACCCCATCATCACACCCATGACCCATACTAATCATCTATGTGTAATCATAGACCACAATATGAAATTTGACAAACATATAGCTCAAACTATCACAAAGATGCACAAAAAGCTAGGTACCCTGTATGGATGCAAAAATTACCTAACATCTGAAAGTAAAATTAAAGTTGCAAGAACCCACCTTCTCTCCACTCTTTTGTATGCCTCCCCTGTCCTAATCAATCTAAATAAAGGAGACTTAAATAAACTATCAATCGGCTACAACAAAATAGCAAAATAGATACCATCACTGCCTATCCCTTAGAAAACTATCCTGGCTGGAATTACCGAACCTTATTATTTTAACCAACTTACAATGGCCCACCAAATCCTCTATCACCCTAATAAAACCCCTTCCCTGCAAGGACTCCTTCACCACTATACAAGTAGCTGACTACTGCAAAGTACCAATAAGGCACCTATTGACATAACTACTAGCAAATATAACTCTGAGGGCTCTCTATGCCCTACTACTGTAGCTAAAGCCTGAAATACTCTCCCTCTTAACATGCAGTCAGTACAAAATACACGTGAGTTTAAGTACCTTCTTAATGCACATTTAAATAACTCTTGGTCTTGTGCTTCTACTCCTATCTTACCTCCTTTGCACTACCTGTAGTTCTTTTTTTTTATTTCTGCTTTATATGCTTTCCCTTTCAGTTCACTGTACATTCTGTTGTTTCTACTTATTTCACCATCATATATCTTCATTATTTTATCAATCACCAATTGAAATATATTTTATCTAGTAATATTCTACTCAACCTTACTGTTTTTCTGCTGCTGTCTTGTACTACATCAGCCAATCCCTAGTTATGGGTCTTAATTTGTTTCCTCATTAATGCTGGAGCCATGACTTGGACATCCATTTTACTATAAATGTGTGTCTTAGGTCAGTGTTATATATTTACTTTCTACCTTTACTTGTTTAGAATTTTACTATATGCTCCCTATACTTACTATCTTGTTTACCACTTTCTTTCTATTATTGTATTTAATGCTGTTTGCAATGCTGTTTGATTTCTATGATTTTATTGTAAATTTCAATGTACTATGTTTGCAGATTTTTCTCCCCCGGCCTCCACAGAAAACAGGCAACCTTGCCAAGTCAGACTTATCCCAGTACACAAATATAAATAAATAAAATAAATAAAAATTGCCTGTAAGGTAGTGTCCTACTTCTAGCATTCAAATTAGTTAACAATTGGAATTAGCCAGAGTCACAAAACTTTCTGCCAGGCTTTAATGCTAAATATATTCCTAAGATGTAATGGGCTGCTGAAGATCTCATATTGGGTAGGCAAAGAACAGCTCTGGGCCCCATATTGTTGGTCCCAATAATTCTTATGGATTGGAAGGAGTTGTTCTGGTAGGAAACAAATCTTCCCCAACTATTCTTTGTAGCCTGACACCAGAATCTATCTATCCACTATCTCCATGTTTAAAAACGACATACCTGGGAATGCAGGATGAAATCATTTTTGTCACAGAAAGAGCAAGAGAAATAATGTCTTAAAAATCTTCTGCACAAGTTCAAGTTAATTTTAAACTCTCCATGATATGTGATTAGATTATTGCAGTACAGTTTAGTATCTAAAACCAAAGGAAAGTAATTTTGGTTCAAGACCCAGATGCCACACTACTGTAAAGGAAATGTTAGATGTAAACCACTAAAGCACTGAACACAATTTGCAGGGAACAAGGCAGGTTAAATGTTTAAAAGATTTCCAATATCTGAAAGAAGGGAGGTGTCAGGAGAAGGTTGAAGTAAAACAAAAATGTTTGAGAAAATACGTTATATATTTAGTAGCTCTAAAATGCTAAAACCCCTGGGTGAACAAAAATTCTATATAGATGATACATCAGATAAAGCACAAAGATTAATGGTAAATATATTTGTGGATACAAATAATAAAATAAATATTTAGAATTCATCACAGAAGGCACTTAACTTAGGGAAAAGCACAATAATTAGTGATGACCTGATTTGGTATCTTGTTGGTGAAGTTGCCAGGAAGAGGCAGAGTTCTGTCATATGGGAAGATTGTGTAAGCGAATACATTTTTCAATATTTCGCAGTAATTATTGCTCAGGTCTGTGGTATGCTAGCACCACTATCTTGATTTCGTTTTTTTTTTCTAGATGACAATAATAAGATTATGCTGGTTAGTAGCAGATGAACCAAAAGTGAAAAGACTGAGGTCATGGTCATGCAGGGGTTTGATTAAAACTCTGATCATGAATCACTGCAAAAAGTCAATGACAATGGCAGATGTTAAATTAGTTAGGTTTCAAGGATGAGAAGGCTTTTGGAAAGAAAATCTGTTATGTTAGCTGACTGAGTGGAAAGACTGACTTATATGTGAAACTGGTCTCAGAGATAGGATTTACCTGATCTTTTAGTTAACTGGGGGGAGGGGGCAACTAAGACACCACAATGATGTATTTAGGTGGGCACAATCGCAAGATAACTAAGACAACAAAGGGATTCTTGTTTTGAGGACTATCAGAGAAGGTCAGTGTGTTAGTTTTGGATTTATGTAGCAAATTCCTATATACCTCACTGTCTATGAGTAGCATGGAATGAAGGTGTTTAAGGGACATCTATATTTATGTATTGAGCTCTGCAAATGTTTGTGTCTTTTTGATGTCTACATTACACACAATGTGCAGATTTAGCTGCACCTGCATATAAAATTCCATCCATTTTTTAATGTCATGCTATTGCAATGGGTAATTGTTTCTATGTCATTCTGTTGCAGAAATAATACTGTATCATAAGTTATGACAGTTATATATTGCATTGTTATATTGCATTATTATTTAGGAAAAGATAAATGTTTGTGAATGTATATGAATAATTCTGATAAGCACGCCTGGATTCATATGAAGACAAGGCTTAGTGGCAGGTATAGCCACCAGATCCTTCCATATCTAGAAGTTCTACACCCCCAAAATATTTTGCCTAATAGACATTCAGAATAGTTAGCATTTCAAAGCTAGAGTCAAATTAATTTATGAAGTGAAATGATTCAATTCCAGCATGTATGATATAGAAAACATTGTGATTTCTTTTAACGATAGGTACAGGGCCAATAGAAAAGATAATGGATGCCAGTTTCATAGGTTCCTATAGTTCTAGCCATTAAGTTATACATAACCCAGTGTTATTGACTCCTGTTATTGGCTTTTCTATATAGAAAACATTGTGATTTCTTTTAACGATAGGTACAGGGCCAATAGAAAAGATAATGGATGCCAGTTTCATAGGTTCCTATAGTTCTAGCCATTAAGTTATACATAACCCAGTGTTATTGACTCCTGTTATTGGCTTTTCTAACAGTCATGAAGGGGAAGTTGCAGTGAACTGATAATAGTATGCCAGGTAAATAGGAGGCTTGATACATCCTGTTGTTTATGGATCCACTTATGAGATAGGTTCAGAAAGGACACCATGCAGTTGACCCACACAATACTTGCTTAATAGTGATATGTATAACCTGGCTGCTTTAAATAAAGCTTTAGAGGACTCTTTGGACATAAATGTACTGCTATGAAAAATAAAGAAGACATGTAAGTGTAGTCTACAAAAACAACTTTTCTATTTATGGTTACTTCTTTGACATCTTCCCAGCTCCAGGAGACTCGAGTGTATATGAGACAGCAGCTGGCTATTCTTTGTCACTTAAAGAAACTGAAGACTTAGGAAACCATCAGTGGTGTAACAATTTGGGATTAGTTGGGATGAAAGAAGAGTCGCTGGGTACTGTTGTGCTTAAATTCATCTAGCACCAAAGACTGTGATTGAGACTGGCACAATAGGCCAGTAAAACTGCTGCCTAAGGGGTATCTATCACCATGCCAGATCATTTTCTGCCTCTGTAAGAAACAAAGAGCTGTTACTAAACATAGCCAGAGATTAAAGAATTCCTGTTATGTAGTTAGAGCGAGACTGCACCAGGATTTCTCTGTGAAATGATGAAAAATGTAGACTTTTCAAGCCTGCACTCTCTGCAATATAAAAAGTGTATATTTGTTACCTTTAGCAACCTTAACATGCTCCATATAAAGTGGAGTGTGAAAAGGAAAAGCTTTGATTTTCCAGTGAATCTTCTCTTGACAGCCTCATGAACGTGATGTCCTTCTCACCACTGCCTGCAGTCCAGAACATCTCATGGAGAAGATTATTAGCAAACAGCTTTTTCCCCCAAGATGTTTTCATAAATTTGGGGCTCTGGAGGTTGAGGAACTGCAAGTCATGTAAATTCAAGACATTCCCCAAAGTCACCCTAAAGGAAGCTAAAGTAAAGCCAACAGCTTGAGAACCATCAATGAAACAAACTGATTCCTTCCTTACTGATAAGGTGATCTTTGGGTAATTTATACAGATCTAAAGGACACTATCATACAGATCTAAAGGACACTATCCTAAGACTTGATACAAGGCTCAGAACTGTTGATGATCCTAATGTTTAGGGTAAGAAATAAACCCATTAGAGCTTAGTCATTATCCAGACTTGTTTGATGTCTAGAGTGCACTTTGTTCGGTTCTAAATTAGTTTATGTTTTAGATAATTTTTTAATGGCCATTGTGAGCTTTTCTTATGTTCATAGATTCATTACCTTACAAGATTTATTCACTGGCAAACTAAACTGTAAAATTATTTACATTTCATTCATTATATTGCACTGTTGGGTTCTTACCAATATTAATTTTCCAAAGGTTCAGTGTTGACTTGCAATATACCCAGGCCGGGTGTTCAAGAATCCTTATGACTTACACATGTAATTGTTGTTAAATTAGTATGCTATTCAAGTTTTGCATGGATGTTCGCTGTATCTAAATGCATGATTGGGCTAATGGTGATGATACAAAACATAAGATGGGCTGAGGACTGAACACCAAAAAGAAAAGGAATGCAATATAAGCTTGTTTCAAATCTGTCAATGCCGACATTATCTTGATACAAGAAATCAGAATAGTTAAAAGGAATATAAGATGCTGGGATAGAAATCTTGATAATGTCTTTTTTCCTATAATACTGTATTTTCCCTGCAAATTGTTTATTTTAACATATTAAAATAGGGTGTGAGATGGACAGATAGCCTGCTTTAAGGTGATACATAGTAACAGCTTATCTAAGCAAGATTATGCAACTTGAATGCAAATGATTTTGTGTGTGTGTGTGTGTGTGTGTGTGTGTGTGTGTGTGTGTGTGTGTGTGTGTGTGTGTGTGTGTGTGTGTGTGTGTGCGAGCATGCATACACATTAATGTGTTAGTGTGTGTGTCTGTCTCTCTATCTGTGTATGTTTATGTATATGTGTTACTGTGCATGCGTGTGTGTGTGTGTATGAATGTGCACATGTTTGTGTATGCGAGAGTGTGTGTGCATCTTTGTTTGTGTGTCTGTAATTGTAAATGTGTATGTGCTTGTGTGTGTGTGTGTGTGTGTGTGTGTGTGTGTGTGTGTGTGTGTGTGTGTGTGTGTGTGTGTGTGGGTGAGTGGGTATGTTTGTGTGTGTGTGTGTGTGTGTGTGTGTGTGTGTGTGTGTGTATACATATTTCTGTGTATGTGTGTTAATGCATACCAGCTGAATTGTATGGCTGTGTGTGCATGTAAGTTTTGTAAGAATTTCTTACACTTCATAGCAGTCAAACATCAGCTGTATTCACAGTCAAGATGTACTTATTTTTATTTATTTATTATTTATTTATTTTACATTTGTTTATCAGAAAAGTCTGATTGGGTTTTAGCCCATTTTCAGCAGAGGCCCAGGGACAAAAGCTCCAAAACAATTCTTAAGAAGCAACTTACACAATATGTTAATGTTTACAAAGGGAGGTTCCAAAAGAAATGTTAGCAAGTAATTTACATTATACATTATGGTTTACATACAGTTTAGAAAACATATCTCAGAAACATATCTCAGAGCTATATATCTGCGGTGGTGCAGCGGTAGCGTTGTTGCCTCACAGCAAGAGGTTCTCCCATTCGATTCTCCACTGGAGTGCGGGGAGTGCCTTCTGTGTGGAGTCTTCATGTCCTCCCCGCGGTTGGGTTGGCGTTCGAAAGACATGCGTAAATGGGTGTACCTTCGTTGAAGGTTGGACGTTGTGCTGGCACCTTGGCGTTCGTAAAAATCTACTGCCAATCATTAGCGGACCGACCGGAGTTCCGCTGTGGCAACCCCTAACCGGGAAAAGCTGAAAGACAACAACAACAACAGAAAACATATCTCAGAACATAGTGTCATGTTGAGATCACATTCATATTTTAGAACATAATGTGGTACCCAGATCACAATGAACATTAGAGAAAGAAGTACATACTACAGTCCATCATAGTGTTGTACCTATTATATTTTCTACTAATGGCATTACATATCCTATTAATGAAAACTGGGATTTAGTTCTAAAAAAGATAGAGAACCAGTGGAGATTGGAGAGGCTGGTGTTAAAGAGGAGGAAAGACAAGGTGAGGTGGAAGATGAGGCAGATACTTTACACAAGGGGAAAGTTTTTGCATTTGTGACATAGTGGGAATGGGGAGGAAGAGATAAGATGGGGAATAGGATAAGAGCTAAGTAATTATTATATGTTAGCATTTATTATGTTAATCATATGTTAAAAAGTCATAAGAAGAGGGTATTGTAGCTAGAGTGTAAAGGGGTGGTCAGAGTTTTAACCTGGGCCCAAGCAAGGGCAGAGCCAGTCACTGGTTAGATAGTTCTTCTGGAGAATTTTGAAGTGAGTGAGATTAGTTGTACAAATAATAGTTTGTAGGATGGGATTCCAAATTTTGAAAATACAGTTGGACTATAGAGAGTCTCCAGCATTATTATTAGACCTGGAGATTTGTAGTAAGTATTTATTTGTGGAGTGAAGGACACAAGAGTTGGTGTAGGGTTGAATCAGCTGTTGGAGGGCTGGAGATTTTTCTGGGTGGTGTATCAGTTTGTGTGCAATGCTGAGTTGCGAGAAAGTTAGGCAGTGGGGTAATTCTAACCAGATAAGTTGCTTTAAGGCTAGGTAGTGGTGGGGCCTATGGGGGGAGTTGGTAGCAAATTTAGCTATTTTATAGTAGCAGGTTTCAAGTCTTAATAGATCTGTTTTATTTAAGTTTGTGAAAATTGGGGAGTATCAAGAAGGGTAGAAATCAGATGAGTTCTTGTATTGTCAGTTAGAAATTGTTTGATTCTGTAAAGTGAGCCTAACTTCATCTGCATCTTTTTGATTATTTGAGCTAGGTATAAGTCAAATTTCATTTTGTTATCTATCATAACTCCTAGTAATTTTGTTTGTGATACTGTAGCTAATGTGGTGTTATTGGAGGAATATACTTGGAACAAAGATGTAGAGTCAAGGGGTTTACCAGGGGAAAATAATATAATTTTTGGTTTACTTGGGTTAAGGATTAATTGAGGGTCTGTTAACCAAGATTCTACAGCAGTGTAGGACTGTTGTGTGGCTACTTTGGGTTCTTGTAGTGTGGAAGCTGCACAGACTAGTATAGAGTCATCAGAATACTAAATAATGGAGGGAAGATGTGTAGCAGTATGAAGTTTATTTGTAAAAATTGTGAAGAACAAAGGCCCCAGAAATTAACCCTGTGGTACCCCCATGGTAGCAGGAAGGAGGGGTGACAGATCTTGCTGCCATAAAACAGTTTGCTGATGACTGGTTATGTACCTGTGAAACCAGGCAAGTGATGAGTGACTAAGTTTGTATTTGGATAGTTCTGTGAGGAGTTTGTGATGGGACACGATATCAACGGCTTTTGACAGGTTTAATAAGATGGAAGAGACAAGTTTGCCTTCATTCTTGAATTGATTTATTGTGTTAGTAAAGCTTAATAGAACTGTTGTGGTGCTGTGATTTGGATGAAAGCACCTCTTCAAGAGAAATCTTGATGAGTGGATGGGAAATAGAAAATTCACCCCGGGGATTACTCCAGTGGCTCTACTCGACAGTGGCACTGGAAACTAAGATCAGGTGGCACGCTGCCAGGGTAATCCTATGGGCTAGGTTTGTAAAGGCTCCAGGGCCATTAGCCAAGTACACACCTATGAACCTATGAACCTATGATTGTTTTACTTCCATATAATCTGTAATTAATCTTCTATGCATTGGTTTAGATTTCAGTTTGGAGGAATTATCTAGCAATGAATTAAACTTTATAACCCCATGATCACTGCACATCAACTGTGGTAAAACTTGACATGAAGTAACAGTAATTTCTTTATAAACGCAAACAATGTCTAGTATGTTCCTTTCTCTGATAGGTTTTTACAACCTGAAGCAATTGCTGTTCATCAACATATGTTGTGAATAATTTCCTTACTAATTTTGGTGAATCAATATTAATCCAGTCTCTGTTTGGTAAATTTAAGTCCCCAGCAACTCCTGTGTTTCATGTAAGAATTATAGGAATTCCTCTAGGTCATCAGCACTTGACTTTGGTGGTCTGTATACTGCAACAATTGTTATATGTTCCAGGGCTGTCTTTATTGTCAGAGCTACACAGTCTATAGTATTGGTATTATCATTGAACATGTACTAATCACAGCTCATAACTATCATTAATCCCTATCATAACACCTACACCTGTTTTTCCTTTTTTAGAATGTCTGTTACAGTAAAACATTTATATACTGACAGAATCGGTTTCCAGTCATTGTTCATTAAACATGTTCACAAACAATAACAACATCAATCTTGTGGGAATATAGCAAAGATTCCAGTAATAAAACCTTACTATTAATGCTCCTAGCAGTAACAACCATCAGAGATGCATCAAATGTTGCTATCTGAGAACTGTTAAATGTTTTTCCTGGAAAAAAACCTGCCTTTTGTTTGTCAAATATTGCAAAACATCTGCTGCAAAAATTCTCTTCCCTGATCTTGACAAATGCATGCCACCCTGTCTAAACACACTAGGCTCTGGTGCTCTACATATTTCCATTTTTAAAATGAGACATTTTTTCATGTAGGTATTTACCAAAAAAATCGTTTAATTCATGATGACCTGACTCTCCTTTCTGTATTTGATTTGTGAAAAATATGTCTTAACACCAATACAATCTATGCTATCTATGAGGGCTTTTAGTTCCTTACTAACAGTCAGAGTCCTTGCAGATGAGATTGCTTGTACTGACATGAATAAAAACAGATCTATACTTCCTTACATTAAGGAATTCTAAAGCTTGTCTAACATCCTCTATTTTTGCTCCTGGCAAGTATAACACAATCTGATGTTCATTATCTTCTCTGTAAATATAAGTATCATTTCCTGTAATAATTGAATATCCAATTACAAGAATATCTTTTCTGACCAAGTCTGAAGAATCTTCAACTTTTAATTCAGTAATATCTTTTATATCAATTGTTACAAAGGAATGATCTTCATCACCATTAGTCTTATTAATCCCACAGTTTTCATTGTGTATTACTTAGAAGTATGGATTAAAAGGATTCTGCTGTGGCAGCTAAAGATATATAGGAAGAGACTAAATAAAAGATAAAGCAAAAACTTAGAAATTGGAAGGCCTGTTTTATGGATATGGATGGCAAGATAAAAAAAATGTTTTTAGTCCCTTTAGTTTTATACACAGGTCTGGCATATTTTTATCATCCACAGGAGAAGTTGTGGATAGTAATTAATAAAGAGCTGTGATGACTTTAACTGGGAGGGAAAGATGACAAAAGTCAAGTGGGATAAGATGATTCTACCAATAGAACAAGGTGGTTTGGGATTACTTGATTTGAAGGTGTATTTCAGAGCTACACAGTTAACATTCCTATTCAAATCAAAAACAGAAAGTTATATTTCAAAATTGAATGGGATGATGATGAAACAGGGAAAGCTTGAGAACCAAGGATAGAGTGGGATTTTGGATGCAGACCCTTAAGGAGAATAACAATAACCATAAAGAATATTATATTCATAAAGTAGCAGAACATATTCTAAGAACTAAGCCAACACGGTAATGGAAAAAGGAGATTCTTCTGACAGGGATGACTGATATTAAGGGAAATAGACAATAGGTGAGAGGGGGCTGGAAATTATTGAAGAAAACTTACAAAGGAACCAAGTTATTGTTAGCAAGTAATTAGAGAGGGAAAGCTAATAGACTGGGAAGAGGTCAAGAATGTATTTAAACTGCAGGCTAGAGATTGCCTACCCTATCAAGGACTGATATCAGAGTATAAGCAAAGAGAAATAAATAGGAAGATCCTAAGCAAAAGATGAGCACTGGTAGAGTTTTTAGTAGAATCTAGAACAGAAGCTGCTGTTAAAAAAGGGATAATTAGTACAGCATGTAAAGTATTGCATGATAACTACAAGAATCAATCAGAGGAGGTTAGAAAGGATTGGGAAGATAGACTGGATAAGCGATTCACAAAGAAACAATGGGGGGATGCATCCTAAATATGCAACAAACTCTTGAAGATTTAAGATCTTTGCTTGGAAGTATTTACATGTGTATTTTATACCCTAAGTAGACTCCAAAGAATTTTTTCCTCAAGTAGTTAGCAAACGTTGGAGGTGTGATGGGGAAGAAAGAGATCATCCAGAACATATTTTGGGGAGTATAATGAGTTTGCAGACTTTAAAAATTCCCTGCAGACTCCTCTATCAGAAAAACTGAGTGAACAAATTGGTATAGCTAAGAAAAAGATTTTTTGAGCTATGATACAAAATTGGAATTGCCTAGATAGTAGTAAGGCCTTGCTGAGTCTAATTATGGTGGCTGCCAAAAAAACAATTACTAGAAAATGAAAATCAAAGTCTAGAAGTAGTGAATATAGTAACAGTCGATAAAAGTGATATTTCCATTGTTTTAAAGCACAGACAAATTATATTTAAAAAGCCATAGCTCTATACCAGCCTCCAAGAAAATTAACTATCCACTCAAAGTGTACTCATGCTCACTTACCAATTAACAATAATACTACTATATAACATAATTAATAAAACCCTATTCACATCCCTAACAATATTAATAAATAAACAAATATCATTACTCTACAACTTCTGCTATAAATTATGTAATTACTCCTAGGAGCAAAACTGCTGTCAGTATTAAAGACAAGTAACACTAAAACTTACAAACCATGAACAGGTCTCTTTATTGTCCTACAAATACCTATCTTTAAAGAGACCCTTGTGCAAAAGAAGCCAGAATATTTGAAAAACTAAAATTTTCACTGCTCCAATAATATTCACCAGCAGCTATAGAGTTCCCTATCTGGCATACAACCAAATTTTGGCTCAATATGTTACCAAATGTTACACAACTTCCCTCCACTACAGGATTGAAAATATGCCACTGAAATGTAAAATGTATATGTAACAAAATTACAAAAACTGAAAGTATGGATTTAATATTACAAACCAGGCATTCTAACAATAACAGAAATGTTGCTCAAACCTACAATACTAGATGAACAAGTACTTCCACTGGGCTTTAAGAACCTTGTGACAAACAAATCAATCATGAGAGCTGGAGACATTATAACTCATTTTACAAGCAGATTAGAAGTTGTTTTTAATGCCAAATTTTGACAGATCGGACCTATATCTAGCAACCATCAAAATAATTATAATCAGTACCTAGTTGCAGCATGTAAGAGTAAACATTCATAACAACAATCTTAAAGGCTTGTTTTTCTGCCTTTTGGTTGCTCTCCAGGTGAGATTGCAGAATAGAGGGGATCTAGAAATTTGCATTTACCTCACTGTTGTGCGATCTCAGAGTTGGTATATATAATTAGCAGGAAGTGTGGTAGTACAGCCTCCTACATGAGGAGGTGCAGGGGGCTTGCCCTCTGGAAAAATATTGTATTTAAACTTCTTTAGTGATCTGATCTTTTCTGTTTTTCACTCTTATTTGCATTTGTTCGAATGGCATTTTGCTCATTCATGAGGTACTCCAAAAACTGCAGTTCCAAGCAATCTATATTCCTATAAATCCTATAACAGCAAATATTGGCATATTGCAATATATTCTGTCCTAGATAACTTCAAACATCAAAAAAGATACAGTCGCAAGGATTCAGAAACA
Organism: Protopterus annectens; assembly: GCF_019279795.1. Taxonomy (NCBI): domain Eukaryota; kingdom Metazoa; phylum Chordata; order Ceratodontiformes; family Protopteridae; genus Protopterus; species Protopterus annectens. Next base: position 708,203,401 of record NC_056744.1, read on the forward strand.
ACCCCAGTGCTTGCTGTGAGAGCGGCGATAAAAAGGGTCTGTTTATATGGGTTTATGTTTAGCGATTGAATGACACACTCGTCAAACAGCTGTTCATCGCACACAAACCAGCAAAACATCCTTTAATTGAAAGGCCGAGTAATTTCATTGCACGATCATAGTTGGCCAACATTAATGAAATGGAACTAGTACATACTTATCAGTAATGTAGGTATAAGGAATCCTGCCCTTTCCCCACTGTAGTGCGATTTCGGAGTTAGTATATATATATATATATATATATATATATATATATATATAAAAATTAGCGAGGGGGGTGTGAACACCAGACCCTTCTTAGGTGCTGCACCCCCCACATCTCCCTGCTAATTATATATACCACATCCAATATCACACTACAGTGGGGAAAGGGCAGGTTTCCTTATACCTATTTTACCAGTATGTATGCGCTAGCATTTTTGTTTTTATGTTGGCCGATTATGATCATGCAATGAAATTACTTGCAATCATATGGTCTTTCAATTAATAGGTAGTTCCAAAGCTTGCAGTCTAGGACATATACATCTCAACTGTCAAGATTTTTGCAGCGTGTCCAGATTTTTCCTTCAAATTTTTTATCTGTTCCTCATAATATTTGTGGTTTTCTGCAACACACTAGGGACTGAAGTTCATTAAATAATGACACACATTGTGTTTCAGATTTCAAATCCTTCAAAAAATGCATGCAAACACAAAAATAATTATTCTATCAACTTTCAATCTTTATATGGGCAATATCTAAAATATGTCTCAGTGTTTGGGCATTTGTCCTCCATTTTGGCTTTGTCCAGATTTCTTGCACTAAGAGGTTGAGAGCTATGTCAAGGGGAACAAGATTTTCTTCAAAGTCACACAACTGGCAAATAAGGGTTGTCAGAATCAAACTTTGCACCATAAGAACTATAGCACACAGCCTTAACTATATAAACCAGCTGCTGATTGTTCACTGTAACTTCCTTTGGTGACAGATCCCACAACAATTATCAGAAAAGCAAGGGTCCTTTATTTATATATCTTGGATCCTGGATTCTATTCTCCATGCTCTTCAGCACATCAGACAACAACGCCCTTCAGCACTTGTTTCCATAGCAGGTATGGGTTTTAAGGGATCAGGTTTCTAGACAAGCCCAACCCTCCTCAGAGGGTGTACCACTCACTCACATGCACACACTCACACTTAGGGCCAATTTAGAGTGCCTAATCCATCTACTATACGTCTTTGGAATGTGGGAAGAAACTGGAGCACCCAGAGAAAACCCACATGAATGCAGGAAGGACATGCAGACTCCACAGAGAAGGCACCCCAGCTGAGAATCAAACCAGAGAACCTCTTGCTGTGAGGTGAGTGCATAAGTGCTACACAACTGCACCATTATACATATATATATATATATATATATATATATATATATATATATATATGTATATGGGTCCCCTTCAGTAGATCAAACATATAACAAGTTCGAACCTCATATGGCCGAGACCATATGTTTGAACTTGTAAATGTTCGATTGGACTGAATGGAGATCTCTGTACACTGCGGAATGGGAAGATTTCCCTTTTCTGCAATGTAGTGTGATCATGGAGTTGGTATATTTAAGTGAGGGGTGTGAGAGGAGCAGGGGGGCATAGCCCCCCACTACAGACGTTAAATTTTGTTTTTTCTTTTTTCTTTTTTACTTCAGTGTTCGAACTATTACAAGTTTGAACATATGGTCTCAACCATATGTGGTTCGAAACTTGTAATATGTTCCGTCTACTGAAGTAGATCCATATACATATATATATATATATATATATATATATATATATATATATATATAATATATACATATATATATATATATATATATATATATGTGTGTGTGTGTGTATAATGTATATATTGTATGTATATATATATATATATATATATATATATATACGCACACACACACACACACACACACACACACACACACACACACACAAAGATAACTCTTATTTACAAAATATTTACATATTTGCAAATATTTACAAACTAATATTTCTGTTTGCACATATTAATAATTTCCTTTACACTCATATTAAATTTTCATCCTTATTAGACCTCCACTTCTTTTTCCATAATCACCATCTGATTGTACTTAATAGTGTTGCTAAAATCCATTTACCATTCAACACAATTTCATGTATTCTTTCATTCCATATAAACTAAACTCACTTTTATCTATTTGTGGCATATTCTTTACTTCTATTCTATTTAATCATATCCATGCTTTTATGTACTTTTATATCTTCAAAAAATCTTCTTTACATAGTTTTCCACACAACATTTTTACTCTTTTACATCTCAAAAAACACATGTTCCATAGTTTGTACTTATTGACAATGTAAACATATTCTATCACTTTTCTTTTCATATGGCACATTTTCTTTGACTGGCAATATATCTATTATCAATCTCCAAAAAATCTTGACATTCTATTTTCTGAATACACCATTTGCTTCTTATTTTTATAGCTTTAATGTTTTTAATGTGTTAGATTTTCCCATGATTTCACATAGCAATGTTTTATTATTACATTCGTATACCATACTTTTCAATCTTTTTTATTTATTTATTTTTTTTATTTTCCACAAAAATATTTTCTTAGTAACATTTTATTTATTCAGTTATGCACTCTTTTCTCTTTAACTCTTTTTATCATACCCCACAACTTAACATACTTATATCATTGTACTACTAATCTCTCATCTTTTTCATTTATATACTTTAGCACTGTGTACACATTTAATGAAGCAGCACATACTACTGGGTTAATGAACACTAAGCCTCCTTTATTTACATACAAAATAAAGCATTTGTGATAATTACTTTTCAAACACTGTTGTCAACCTAAATACAATTGCAAGTATGCTATTTTCTCATCAGTACTGAATTTACCAACTAAGCCTTTTTTTCTGAATGATAATGTATATGTTCCCAGAAAAGGCAAGACAAGTTTATTTTATTTTATTGTATTTTATTTCTTCCATTGTTTTTCCCATTGAATTCTACCTTCATGTTTATTCCCAAATGTTATACCTAACACAAAAATTTCATTCATTGTAAAAATATATACCCCCTCTCTTTAGGACATCACTAAACATTTACTTTTTTCTTTATTTAAAGGCATCCTTATCACCTCTGGACATTCATTTGTGCAAGTTATTAGTTCTTTTATCCAAATTTAGTTTTTTTGCAATTATTATAATGGCTTCTGCATATGGTAAAATAATTGGAATTCTTAAGCCTCTTGGTGTTATATGACTTCCCTTCTTCATTTTGTAATTTATTTTACATACTATCACATTCATAACTAATGTAAATATTATACAACTCATTGGACATCCCTGTCTTACACCACTCTTCATATGTGCCTCATGGCTTAACTAGCCATTACAAGTATTTTTAATTTATTATTACTATACACTGACATAGCATCTTCTTTTCTATTCATAATATCATCCACAATGTCTCTAACTATCATTAATAATTCTTGAAAACCCTTTCCCTTCATATTGTATACACTATTTTCCATATTATTTCCATTTTAATTTCAAATCTTTTGTATTATTTTCATAAAGATCTTATAATCATGATTATTCAGTACTAGTCTCCAGTTGTTTAATTGTCTTCTACCTTCCTTCTTCCATATGAAGTTCAGAATTTGCAGAACATAATTATGTATACGTAAAACCTTAATTTAACCATTCATTCAAAATAATTAAAAAATATTTTTTTGCTGATCCCTTAAATCTTTATACTTTTCATACCCTATCCCAGCTGGTCCTGCAGCCGAATATAAATTTACTTGTACTAATACTTTATCTAACTCATTTAAAGAAATCTCCTTTGCCAACACTTTATTCTCTTTTTCTGTTAACTGTTTTACTTTCTATGTTTTATTCACTACCTTCTTTTTTCAAACATTTCTTGTACATATTGTATTACACTATTTGTAATCTCTTCCAAAGTTATTCCTATTTTTCCTTTTACATTTTTTATTTCTCTCGTTACATTACCATCTTCCTTTCTAATATGCCTAAGTAACTCCATACTTCTTCTCCTTTCCTTGTAAAAAATATCTTCTCTTATATAACATTTTTTTTATTTTTCTTGATTTCTTTCATACAATTCTTTTTCTTTGTCAAAATACTTTCTATTATTAAGTTCTAAATCTTCCAATGCATTGCTACATGTTATTTTACATTTTTTTCTGTACTTTTCTCACATCATATTGCCACTGTAAAAACTTTCTTTTATAATTTTTCTTTGAATATCATCCACCATTCAGACCAATTTTTATAACATAGTTAATAGAGCAAGTGACTAAGGAGTAAGTGCTCCAATGCTGAAAAACAAAGATAAACTCAAACAGAAAGCTCAGAGACATTCCAAGGCTGTGGATGTAAATAAAGTTCTCAGATGAAAACAGTTCCAAGTAGTAAACTCCAATAAATCCAATGGACGAAGTTTGAAATGAAGAAAGATTTATTGTGCAGAGTTAGGTTAGCGCTTTCACCCTGTTGGGCTTCCTCAGACCTTTAATACATACAAAAAAGGGGACACAAAGAATATATAGCCACCTAAATATGACATCACTTCCTACAATCTATTTAAAAAACAAACAGAAAAAAAAACAGAAAAAAGTACTTTTCTCACATCATATTGCCACTGTAAAAACATTTTTTTATATTTTTCTTTAAATATCATCCACCATTCAGACCAATTTTTATAACATGTTCTCATTGTAGTATGAGCTTTCCATAACTGTATTACTAATCTCTTTCTTTCTTCTTTCATGTTTTCTCATTTATGCTTTTTATTCCTTTGCCTATTTTGATATATTCCTTTTCCTTTATCTCTAGCCATATTGCAAGATGATCATAAAATCCTGTTTCAACTACCTTATCGTCTCCTATAACAAAACCTTCTA